>NW_028225184.1:47989269-48179269 GCF_052327205.1 Somniosus microcephalus | reverse complement strand
TGATTGTGCAGGTTTGAGATTGAGTTATTACAAGATGTTTAGACATTTATTTGGAGTCATGATGCAGTATTTGTGCTTCGTGATGAAATTGAAGGCAGCAGAGCTTGGATAGTCCAGGTCTCACCTGATCAACGTAAATGTGCAGTAAACAGGATCCTTGAGGCCAATCCCAGCCCTGCCTGTCTGCTTTAATGACCATCCAGGGTGAATGCCCTTCCTGAAATACCCTCTTTGCTATTTCTTCTGATACCGATAATGTACCTGCCTATCAAATTTCTCGAGCTCCACTGCTATATTTGGAGGCTCTCCATAAACGAATCGTTTCCATTCATATGAAACAACGATGCTCTAATTTAAATTTCAACGCTGCCCCTTGGAGAAATGGAAATCTCCCTCGAGCAATCGCAGAGCATTGATGGATCGGTGTTAGATGTGTGCGTTCTCTATTCTCTCCCCCAGGCAACACCAGCTGCTCAGCGATGCTGAGGTCTCATTGTTTTCAACCTGGGCTTCAGTTCAAGGGGATTCTACTCCTCCTGACGCCAAACAACAACAACACCTTGTATTTATACAGCACATTTAAGGCAGTGAAACGTACCAAGGCACTTCACAGGAGAGATTTTCAAACACAACCTGACACTGCGCCACTTCAGGAGAAATTGGGGCAAGTGACCGAAAGCATCATCACAGAAGGATGTTCAAGGAGACTTTTAAAGGAGGAAAGAGAGGAAGAGAGGTGGAGAGAGTCATGGAGGGAATTCAAGAGCTTAGGGCCCAGGCAGTCGAAGGCACGGCCGCTAATGGTGGACCGATTACAATCGGGCATGTACAAAAGGCCAGCATTAGAGGAGCGCAGAGGACTTGGAGTTGCGGGAGTTTACAGAGAGAGGGAGGGGCGAGGCCATGGAGGAACTTGAAAACAAGGAGGAGCATTTGAAAATCGAGGCAATGCAATGGGCAAGGTTTATAGGCCAGAGTGAAATCCGATCTCTGAACCAGAAAGTGAGATGGAAGAACGACAAGTAGTCAAACAGGAGCAAGAGCTGTGACTGCTCGCGCTGCATTGTGACATCACACAATCCGGTCAGTCTAAGGCTGCTGTTAGCTGAGTGGCTGTCGGGCCCTTGGGATGAAGACCAGCTCCGGGCCAATTCAATGTTTGTGGAGCCTCAATGTTGGAACTCTCTTCTCTCATAAAGCATCATTCCTCGTTCTGTGGGCAAATCTGGTGATATGATGCTTGTTAGAAATGTTGTGGATTTAACCCACTGAGATACATCCACAGACAGAAGCTTTCTGTATTCAAGGAGAGAAGGACTGAGTGACTTAGCTTTGTAATGCCAGCCGATGATTTACTGGAATTAAAATAATCGCCTTTATTGTTCTAAGTTTGTACAGAACTATGTGCACCTGATGCAACTGTATGTAAGAAATCGTGAATTGGAAGAAATAACATGAGACAAAAAGTCTCTTCAGACTGGTTTTAGAATAACTGGATAGACGCTTATAATGTGCTGATGTTCTAGGTTCCCTGAGGATGTTAGAACATTCTGCACCGTGGGGCTGACCTAGTTTCCAGACTGGCTCTTTTCTGTTCGTGTGCTAGAAAGTTTGCTACTGTGTCTTTGGTATTCTACCCGAGGCCCACCCCTAAAAAGAGAGTAAAAGAGACATCTACGGGGCTTTTAGCACATGGTGAATGGAAGGAAAGAGCTGTTCACACTGGCCAGACCTCTGCCCGATTGGAACCGTTACCAACTGCTTGTCACGGTCGTATGTCGACTATGTCTACCTTGATTGAGTGTTGCACCTAACTTAAACTGCTGCTCCTTAATAAAATGCCACACAACTCCTAAGAGTCAGTGTGTGACCTGTGATCCAAATCTTACATGTGTGTGAAGAGGGGAAATCAGGCCTCGTCACTCAATGAATGAAGAAAGGGGCGTTGTGAAGGAGGACGTAGGGTTGTAATTTGCCTCTTCCGTCTGGGAAAAAGTATAATAATAGGAAACCTCATGTAGGCCCTTAACATTATGAAGGATTTAGACTCATAGAATCTTACAGCACTACAGGGGCCATTCGGCCAGTCGTACCTGTGCCAGCTCTTTGAAAGAGATGTCCAATTTCATCCCAGACCCAAGCATTGTTCAGAACACTGCAAGTGTGTTCTCTTAAAGTACATGTCCAAATGCCCCTTGAAGTTGCTGTCACATCTGATTCCACTACCTTTATAGGTAGTGCGTTCCTGAAATTAGCAACCCTCTGTTTGCTAATTTATGTTAAATCTATGACCTCTGGTTACCCACCCAATGCCAGTGGAAATAGTTCTCCCTACTTGTTCTACCAAAACCCCTCATGATTTTGAATAACTCTATTCAGTCTCCGCTGAACCTTCTCTGCTCTAAGGAAAACAGGCCAAGCTGCATCTAGTCTCCCCACAGAACTGAAGCCCCTCATCCTTGTTACCATTCTGGTAAATCTCCCTTTAACATTCTCTGCTCCAAGGAAAAGAATTCCAGCTTCCCCAGTCTTCCAGAAAACTGAAGTCCCTCATCCCTGGCGACATTCTGTTAAATCTCCACTGCTCCCTCTACAAGGCCTTGACACCCTTCCTAAATTCTGGTGCCCAGAATTGAACTCAGCACTGCAGTTGAAATCTAACCAGCGTTTTATGAATGTTTAGCATAACTGCTTTGTTTCTTTGCTCTTTTCTCCTATTTCTAAAGCAAATATCTCATATGCTTGGCTTTATTAATAGCACTCTGATCCTGTCCTGCCACTTTCAAAGATTTGTACACATACACACCCAGGTCCCTCTGTTCATGCACCATATTTTAACTTGTGCCACTTAGTTCGTATTTTGTCTCTTCATTCGTCCTATCGAAATATATTACTTCACACTTCTCTGCATTAGATTTCAGCTGCCATTTCACCATACTGTCTTCTTTAAGGTGCGATCTCTGCCGCAGTCAGGAATCGGTCTAGCTCCCTCTTGAAGGCGATCAGAGAGGCAGCATCAATCAAACCATCTACCAAAGCATTCCATAGTTTCACTGCTGTCTCTGATATGTAGAACCACCTAAATTCCGATATATTCCTATCACAGCGGAGTCCAAACTCAAGTTTCGTGGTCCTCCCAAACTTTCGAAATGGAACAATCTACAACTCTGCATGCAACCCATTGCTGGTTGGTAGCCAATGAAATGGTGTGTGGGGTTCTTAAATGAATTATATTCTATGCCGATCGTCCAAGCTGTCTTTAACAATCCTTGCGTGCAAAGGTGAGGCGACTCCAAGAGGGTCTTTTCAAACTATAAATTATTGGTGGTGCCGGGGATTGATCCAGAGGGCTATCATTCTCATATGAAGCATGCGCTCTACCAATGAGCTACAGCCACGCTGAGAAGTTGAATAGTTTCGAGGCAAGTGAGTGTGTATTCTATATTATCTCTCCCAGGCAACCAGCTGCCCAGCGATGCCGAGTGCTCAAAGAGGATGCAGATGCTGTCGGAAGGGAAGACAGAGAGAGAAATGAGGCTGTTGGATGGGCTTCAGTTCATAAAGATTTGGCTCCACTTTACTTTGAAAATTTCAAAAAAATTCAGCTGAATAAATGCAATAGCTAAGATTTAGTGACCAGGCAGAAATATGATTTCTGAATCTAACCGACAGGCCTCATACAGGACCAAGAGCTGTGACTGCTCGCTCGGCATTGCAACATGTGACTGCTCACTTGGTATTGCAAGCTGTGACTGCTCGCTCGGCATTGCACCCTCACACACAATCCGATCAATCAGCTGAGCTACTGAGGGGAACTTGGGATGAAGCCGAACTCTGGGCAAGTTTAATGTTTCTGGAATCTCAGAGTTTGGAACTCGTTGCCCTCATAAATTATATTTCTGTTGAAAAATTACTGCTTGGTAGATGGCACGAATTGAACTTAGGACCTCATATATGCGAAGCAAGTGATCTACCACTGAGCGACATCCCCAGCTCCTCATAGAATTTAATCAATTTTAGAAAGACTGAGTGCCTTACTGCGGTAGAGATCGTGACACAGGGTGGACAGACTGGTGATTGCGCAAACACAAGGATGATCAAATTTAACACAGAGAAGTGGAGAGTGATATATTTTGGTAGAAGGAATGTTGAGAGTCAATATGAACTTAATGGTAGTAAAGCATATGACTGCCTGAATTTCTTTACCTGGAGACAACCCGGATGATCCTCACATGAAATAATTCATTGAAAAAGCCCATGCCCCAATTCATGGGCTCACAAGCCCGGTCAGGGTTGCCTGCCGAGTTATAGATTATTCCAGTTCAATAGATTTGGAGGACTACGGATCAAGCATTTAGATTCTGCAGTGTAGGAGTAGACACGATGGTGGGAGGTTCAACTTTTACCGAGAGTAGATTGAATAGAGTTATACAGCAAAGAAAAAGGCCCTTCGGCCCATCGTGTCTGCGCCGGACATCATGCCCTGTCTATTCTAATCCCATTTCCCAGCACTTGGTCCATAGCCTTGTATGCTATGGCGTTTCAATTCCTCATGTAAATGCAGATGGGATGCGTGGTCAGCTTGTGAGGTGGGGAAATTTAATCAATGCTAGAAATGTCATGGATTGAATCCACGCCTTCATCCATGGAAAACTACATCCCCAGTAGCAGCTGCTACGTTTTAGAGGCAAATACGTGTTAATTCTGTACAGTCTCAGCCAGAAAACCAGCGGTCTCACGATGCCACAAGCCCACGGTTTTTAACCTTGACTTCTTTTCACGGGGTTTCTGCTCCTCTACTTTGAACATTTCATAATTAAGCCTGCGGCATGAATGCAATGGCCAATGTTTAGTGACCAGTCTGACATCAGATCTCTGAAGCAAAAGGTGAGCTGGAAGAACGACAGGGCCTCAAACAGGAACATAAGACATGACTGTTCACTGTGCAGTCACACAATCCAGTCAGCCTGCGGCTCGTGTGAGCTGAGTGAACATGTGGAGCTATCAGATGGTCCAACTCGCTGCCGTCATAAAGGCACTTTCTTTGGAGATGCCGGTTATCAAACCCAAGACTTCAGACCTATAACTAAAATGCATCCACCATGGACAAACTGCAATCCTTTGGATGGCATGTTGCCTCCCTGGTGCCAGGGTCAAGGGTGTCACTGAACGGCTGCAGGACAATCTGAGAGAGGAGGGTGATCAGCCAGATGTCGTTGTTCATATCACTAACAACGACATAGGTAGAAAGAGGCATGAGGTGCTGCAGGCAGATTGTAGAGAGCTAGGAGAGAGCCTAAAAAGCAGGAAAACGAATGTACTAATCTCCTGATTATTCCGGTGTCAGGTGTTGGTGTGTACAGAAATAATAGGGTAGAGCAGATGATTGCGTGGCTGGAGAGACGGGGCAGGAGGGATTGCATTAGATTCCTGAGGCATTGAGACCGTTTTTGGTTGTTGGTGGACCCTGTACAAGCCAGACAGTTTGCACATCAACAGAGCCGGGACCTAAATCCTCGCGGGGGTGTATGCTAGTATTGTTGGGGAGGATTTTAAACTAGCTTGGCAGGGGGACGGGAACCTGTAATTATTTTCAGATGGGAGAGAAGCACAGCTGGAAGCGGAGGTCAGAATATTAGTAAGTGCGTTTGCAAGGCTGAGGAAACAACGGCTAGGAAATAGACAACAAGGCAGCTTGGAATTGCTAAGTGGCATATACTTCAATGTAAGGAGTCTAGGAAGTAAGTGAGATGAGCTAAGGCCACAGTTAGACACGTGGGAGTATGATATTAAAGCCATTACTGGGACATGGCTGAAAGAAGGGCAGGAATGGCAGCTTAACATTCCTGGTTACAGGGTTTTCAGGCGAGATAGAGCGCGAGCTAAAGAAGGAGCGGCTGTCGCAATATTGATTAAAGAGACAATTACAGCTGTGAGGAGGAATGATATGTTAGAAGGATCATGAAATAATGCCATATGGGTTAAACTAAAGAACAAAAAAGGGGCACTCACACTGCTGGGAGTGACTATAGACCCCCAAACAGTCTGAAGGAGATAGAAGCGTAAATTGCTAAGCAAATGGCTGACAAGTTCAGAAGCAGGAAGCAGTAATAATGGTGAATTTCAATTACCACAATAATTAACTGGGATACTACCAGGTTAATAGGTGAAGAGGGGGAAGTTCTCTATTCAGTTTTACTGAATGAAGCTGGGCAGCTGGAAGGTGTATCAGTGGGTGTGCACATTGGTGCTAATGATCATCATTCAGTTAGGTTTAGCACAATTGTGGAAAGGACAAAGAAGAAAACAGGAGAAAGTGTTTTAAATTGGGTGAAGACCAATTCTCTATGTTGAGAAGTGCTTTAGCAAAAGTGGCCTGGAAACAGTCACTTGAAGCTAAATCAGTGTCAGAGCAGTGAAGGCATTCAAGAGGGAGATACAGGGATTTCAGGGTGAACAAAGAAAAAGGGAACAACCGCCAGATTTAGAGCCCCCTGGATGACAAGGTGCAAACAGGGTAAGGTGAGACAAAAACAGGAAGCCTATATCAGATATCATCAGCTCAATACTATAGAAAGTCAAGAAGAATATACACAATGTAGGGATGACATTAAGAAGGAAATTACGAAAGCAAAAAGAAGGCATTAAAAAAACTGGCAAGTAGAAATAAAGGAAACCCAACGATTTTGTATAATTACATAAAGAGCAGAGGGTAACTAAGGAGCGAGTAGGGTCTATCAGGGACCAAAATGGTGATCCTTGTGTGGAGGCGCAAGATATGGGTATGGTACTTAATGAAAACTTTGCAGCTGTCCTCGCAAAGGAGGGGGACGATGCCGACGTTGAATTTAAGGAGTAAAATAGTGAAATATTGGAGATGATAAACAGAGTAAGAGAGGAAATATTAATGGGTTTCGCATCCCTAAAACAGATAAATCGCCAGAGCTGGATGAAATATATCCGAGCCTATTAAAGGAAGCAAGGGAGGAAAATGCGGAGGCTCTGACGATTCTCCCAGGCTACAAGAGTGGTGCCAGAGGATCAGAGGACTGCTAATGTTGTATCTGTATTTAAAAAGGGGGGAAGGGTTAAACCGAGCAATTAAGGGCCAGTTAGCTTAACCTCGGTGTTGGGCAAATTACTGGAATCAATTCTCGAGGCAGTATCAACCTTCAATTAGAAAGACAGAGAGCAATCAACGACAGTCAGCATGGGTTTATTAAGTAAAGCCGTATCTGACTAACTTCATATAATTCTTTGAGAAGGTAACAAGGAGGGTCGAAGAGGGCAGTGAATTTGACGTTGTCTACATAGATTTTAGCAGGCTTTTGACAAGGTCCCACATGGCAGGCTCATTAAAAATGTAATAGCCCATGGGATCCAAGGGAGAGAGGCAAACTAGGTTCAAAATTGACGCAGTGGCAGGAAGCAAGGGGTAATGGGTGAGGGGTGTTTTTGCGACTGGTAAGCTGTTTCCAGTGGGGATCCACAGGGCTCGGTTCTCGATCACTTACTTTTTGTGGTATAAATTAATGAGTTAGACTTAAATGAAGGGGGCATGATAAATAGATTTGTCGATGATACAAGAATTGACCGTTTGGTTAGCAATGAGTAGGAAAGCTTTAGACTGGAGGAAGATATGATGAAATGGTCAGATCAGCAGAAATGTGGCAAATGGAATTCAACTGGAAAATTGTGAGTCAATGCATTTGGGGACTGCCATAAAGGCACAATTAATGGGAGGATACAGAGAGGAGTGCAGGAACAGAGGGACTTTGGAGTGTATGTCAACAGATCCTTAAAGGTAGCAGGACAGGTCAATAATGTAGTTACAAATGGCGTAGATAATGCATTCCTTTATAAGCCGAGGCCATGAATATAAGAGTAGGAAAGTTATCCTATAACTGAATACAACACTGGTTCTGCCATAGCTTGCGAGCTGTGGGCAGTTCTGGTCACCACATTGCACGAAGGATGTAATTGCACTGAAGAGGTTGCAGAGGAGATTTACGAGGATATTTCCAGTATTGGAAAACTTTAGCTATGAGGAAAGTTTGGATAGGCTGGGGTAGTTTTCCTTGGAACAGAGGAGGCTGATGGGAGATTTAATTGAAATGTATAAAATTATAAGGGGCCTAGCAAGAGTGGCTAGGAAGGAACTAATTCAATTAGAGGAGGGTTCAAGAACCAGGGGGGGGAACTTAAAGTACTTGATTGAATGATTAGAGTCGAGATGCGGATTTCTTATTTACCCAGAGGGTGCGGGGGAGTCTGGAACTCACAGACTGAAAGGGTGGTAGAGGCAGAAATCCTCATCCCATTTAAAAAGTACTTGTATGTGCACTTGAAGAGAGGTAACCTTCAGGGCTACGGACCGAGTGCTGCTAGGTGGGATTAGGCTGGGTAGCACGGATACGATGGGACGAATAGCCTCCTTCTGTGTCGTAATTTTTCTATGTTTCTATTTCAGAGGTAAACATGTCGTTATTCTGTATTGTCAATCCCAGACGACCAGCTGCCCAGAGGTGATGAATTCATAATCCCACTGTAACAGGTTAGGAAACTGAATCTTAAACTGGGGCAGTTGATGGGCTAGCGGCAGGAATGTGATCAGGAAACAAGCGGGAGGTCGAAAAAGTCAACTGGATAAGTAACGTCTTTCAGGGAAGAGCATTTTAGTAAATTGTATGCGGTGAATTGTCACACTGCCGGGTGGAAATGGGCCGTAGAGATTTGGTAGCCTGTTTTACAACCATCCTGATTTGTGTTTGCGGTGATTAGTGTCTAATATTCAAATGTTGTCACGTTGGACCCTGCAAGGTTCCAATCCATCTTGCAATCCAGCAAGTACAAAAACTCAGTGCAGTTGCTTTAATTGTGGCGACCACCTCACTTCCTCCCAGCATCTCTTGCCGCTCTCATTGTCTTCAAGCTTCTGGGTATCATTTTCTGCGAGGTGGAGCAAGAGACTCAGTCGCTGTTCCTTACAGCTCTTATGTCTCAAATTAACTGACACTGTAACATGGACTGAGCCTCCTTTTTAATGCTGTTTGCTGAGTCGTGAAGAATTTTATACCTAAATTACTGCATTTCGGGATTGTGAGGTAACTGAGTGGGCAAATTTAAGCGGGAGAGTGGGACTGAGTCTGGCGGTGACCGATCTCCGGTAACTCAGTGGAGTAAAGCAGCTCCTAGTGTTGTGTGGACCACTTTAGTTTGGAAAGCTGTCGGAGCCGTTACATGCTTGTGCAGAATTCTCCGTAGGTAAAATTGAGAGAGTGCAAGTGGTATCAGTTTTTGGGAAAGGTGGGGGATTTAGTGCGTAGAGAGAAGTAGAGAGAGTTCCCGCTGCTGATCGTTACCTCGTGACCCCTGTTTACAGTGCTGATTATTGGATATCCACTGAGGACACTGTGAGTTAGAGAGAAGTAAAGTTCCCGCTGCTGATCATTACCTCTTGGCCCCGGTGTACAGTGTTGATTAGTGGATGTCCACTGAGGACACTGTCAGGTTCCATGATTACACATTCTGTAATCAGACTGTTCACGGACACACATAGTCTGAGCTTAGATATGAAAAGTGTCCACTCTACGCAAGGGCAAAACAGAAATGCGTCGGCCTTACAAAGGTGTTCCAGGTTGAGCCGCTGCCTTCACAAAGGGGAGGGGGAAGATTATATTAATTGAACGAAAAAGGTTAGTTTAGTGTCTGATAATGCACAATATCAGCTGATGAGGTTTGAGGGTTCACAAAGTTCTTCAGTCGGTTCTGTAACGCCGGCTTATTTGTAGAGCAGAACAGGAATGTGTCCAGTATACAAAGGAAAATCATTTCCGGCCAGCACAGACACGATGGGCCGAATAGCTGCCAGTGCCTTCCGCTTCAATGATTCTATAATTCAGGATGTATGGAGAGAGAAGGAGCAGAAAAACATTAACAGTCAGTGGATATTACTCTAAATGTATTTTAGATCTGACTTTGGATCTGAGACACTGTTCTTTCTGTGAGCAGCTCAGTTCCTCTTTCTTTCAACTGTAGCTCCTTCGAGTTGAAACCGCAGCCTTCCGTCTTCACAACTAACTGCTGTTACTGTTTGCCGCAGTACTGAACATTTGGGGTAACATTAGCTACCCTCCAATCCATGGGAACTGTTCCAGAATCTATAGAAATTTGTAAGATGACCAGCAATGCATCTATTATTTCTCGGAGCACTTCCTTAAGTACCCGAGGATATAGATTATCAGGCCTTGGGGATTTATCGGCCTTCAATCCCATCAATTTCCCTAACACCATTTCCCGAAAAATACTGTTTCATTCAGTTCCTCCCTCTCATTAGATGCTATTTTCCCCGCCATCTCTGGGTGGTTATTTGTGTCGTCCTTTGTGAAGACAGAATTTCCATTGTGTCTGCATGTTCCCCTAAATATATAGTTCACGAGATAAATGTGGAATATTATCTCTCCATGTATTTTAAGAACATTAGAACATACGAAATAGGAGCAGGATTAGGACATGCTGCCATTCCAGCCTGATCCGCATTTAACAAGGTCATGGCTGATCTCCGACCTCAACCCCACCTTCCCGCATTATCCCCATACCCCTTGATTCGCTTAATATTCCAAAAATTAGCGATATTTGCTTGGATATACTGGACAGACTGAGCATCCACAGCCCTCTGGGGTAGTGCATTCCAAATATTCACCACCCTCTGAGTGAAGAATTTTCTCCTCATCTCAGTCCTAAATAGCCGAGCACTTATTCTGGGACTGTGACCCTTGCTTCTAGACGGCACAGCCAGGAGAAACATCCTTCCTGCAACAACCCTGACAAGCACTGTAAGAATTTTGTATGTTTCATTGAGATTACCTCTCATTCTTCTAAACTCTAGAGAACGAACGCCTTGTCTACGCAATCTCTTCTCCTAGGACAATCACCCCCGCCCAGTTCATTAAATATATTCAAGAAGATGTTGCATATTGTTCTTAAGGCTAAAGGTATCAAGGGATATGGGAAGAAGGCAGGGAAAGGGTACTGAATTTGGATGACCAGCCATGATCTCATTGAATGGCGGAGCAGGCTCGAGGGGCCGAATGGCCTACTCCTGCTCCTATCTTCTATGTTTCTATGTTTCTATGAATCAATCTTTTGCACTCCCTCTATTGCAAGTATATCCTTCCTTAGGAAATGAGACCAAAACTGTACACAATACCCCAGGTTTGGTCTCAGCAACGCCTTACATAACTGCATTAATTGTCTTGAATTCAATGTTATTATTAATTGAATGTCTGAGAATCAGTCTGTTGTTGCAACTCTAATTGTAACTGTCAAAAGGGAATTGGCTAAACGTTTCAAAGGGAAAAGCTTGCAGGGCTGTGAGGAACCAAATATCAGAGGGACTAATGTGAGTGGTCTGCCAAAGTGCCAGCACAGTCAGGATGGGCCGATTGGCCTTCAGCTCTGCTGTCAGTTTCGGTGATTTCCCGATTCTATCTGTAGATGTATACAAATAATTAACTGATTATTCGGTTAAACCATCTCAGCGAGATTGCCACATTGCATTATCATTCAATATGTTAATCCTCAGTATTGGGTCTGATGCCCTGCTCTTACTGTCAGGGGTTAAATTCCTCATTTTCCGAGGTGAAGCACTTCTGAGCTGAAACCACAGGTTACGGTTGTAAGCATTTCCAGTCACTGTTCACATCAGTCTGAAATATTTTCATAATCTATTTATATCGGTTTTTAAATCCACTATTTAGATCCACGCAGATTGCACCTGAACAACCCCAGCTTCTCTCATCTCTCCTCATAACCGAAGTGAATTTCCACAGGTACCATGCTGGTAAACCTTCACCTAGCCTTCTCTGCTCTAAGGAGAAAAAGTTAATATTCTCTAGACTCTCCTCATAGCTGAAGTCCTTCACTCCAGGTATTTTTATGTTAAATCTCCCATTAATATTCACTGCTCTAATGACAAAAATCCAAGTGTCTCTCATCTCTCCGCATAGCTGAATTTGCACAGCCCTGGTGCCATTCTGGTGAATTTCTGCTTAAACCTCTCTGCCCTAAGGAGAACAATCCCAGCGTCCCTAGTCCCTCTGCATAACCGAAGTCTCTATGATTAAGGCCATCAGTTCAGATGCTACATCACACAGTTCCCCAGGTTACAACGTGCAAACACCTCTGAGTCTCCAACCTCTCTGTGCTCTGATTCTGAGTCTTTCTTCAAACTCTCTCCTATCCCCACACTTGCTCTTCTCCTGTTTAATTTGCCTGTGAAACCCACCACCTTGGCCTTGAACTTGTTTTAGTGAACAGCTGACCATCTAACTTCCTTTCAGACCTGAGACAGGCTGAAGAATTGATTTATTTTCTCTTCAGTTACGGTACTTCCCTTGCAAAACTGCATTGTGCCTCATAGTATCCTCCGATTCATCCCATTCTGTTTCTGTGATGTCCCTCATCACATCCCCTTTCATATAGTTTAGAAGATTCCAGTGGAATATGAAAAATATTTTTATTATTTTAATAACTGGACTTGGATTGAATTGTATTAATAACTGACAGTCTGGAGTTTCAGTCTGCTACTGCACCCCACATGGCTGTGGTTTATCCAATAACTAATTTATTATTCGGTTGAAAGTGTATAAGAAAGATTTGCACAATTTATTTTGTTCAATGTGTTTATACACATTCTTGGTTCTGATGCACTGCTCTTACTGTCAGGGGTTAAATTGCTCTCTGCACGAGGTGAAGCGATTCTTAGCTGAAACCACAGGCTTCCGTCTACAGCATTTGCTGTCACTGTGAACTTCAGCCTGAAATTAAGTAGAGTTACATGGAAATAACAGCACAGAGACAAGGCAATTCGGCCACAACAGGTCTATGCCATTGATTATACACCACACCAGCCACCTCCCAATCTAATTCAGATGGCGCTATCAGCATATCCTCCTATTCCATTCCCCATCATGTTGACAACTAGTTTCACCTTAAATGGATCTATGCTATTCAGCACAGCTACACCGTGTTGTTTCATTTTCCACACTGTGTCTACTCTCTGGGTGCAGAAGTGTCTCATGAACTCCTTATTGAATAGGTTGAAATAAATGATCAACCCTCGGTTTGAAAAGGCGCTTTTGAATTTTTTACTGGACTGGATTTCGAGAATAGTGCATTTTATCAGGAGAATAGTGGAGCATATTGGTCTCCCCATAGCTCAGTTAGTGCCTGAAGTGCAGAGCTTAGAAATACATCAAAGTAAGACACAATGATCAACTTCCGCTCCTTGCTGGGTTCCCTGATCTCCATCAAGGGGAGGTACTGGCGCTACCATTCAGCTCAGTGCTGCGAGGCAACTGAAGGAAGCCTCGGCCAAATGCCGTGATGTAGCTCTTTATTATCTGTTGCCTGCTGGAGAGCGAGCATGCGCAGTAGGAGGGCAAAGCTCTGCCAGGCTCACCACTGCTGACCTCAGGTCAAGCAACCCACTCAGTGTCTGCACTCAAACATGAATAGATAATGCGCGGGGTCGGTGTATTGTAGATTTCGAGAGAGAAACTGGATGAGAAAGTTTTTAAAATAGAGAAACTGTATATTATAGTAAATATATTTGTGTCTATGCCGTTGGTTCTCATACACTGTTCTTTCTGTGAGCAGCTTAGCTGCAATTTCTTTGAACTGAATATCCTTCGAGTTGAAACCGCAGCCTTCCGTTTTCACACCTAACTGCTGCAACTTTTCACTGCAGTACTGGCCATTTTCACTTTGTTTGCGTTTTTTCATTACCTTTTCGATCTTGCATCTCAATTTCAGGCACTTTTTGATATTTTTGGATGTGTGTGTACTGTCTGTACATCTAAAGCTTTTTGGTGAATATATCATGCAGCTTTCAGATCAAGGAACATAATTTAATTCCACTTCCTCATTCAGTCTGCTGGAGCTGACCATATCACTGAATTACAGATCTCCACAGTGGGTGGAGACTAATGTCCTTCAACTTACACACTGCTGCAGCTTCCTTTGGTGCTCAGAATTTCATTCTTAAACTCCAATCCTTTCAGTCGCAATTCCCACCGATAATGTCTCAATCCATTCCATAATGGATTTTCCACGATAGACTTGCAATTCTGTTTCTTGGTATGGTTGCATGCGCAGATGTGTAAAGATGCTCATTGTTTGAACACAGACTCCACCCAGCTGCTATCCTTTGTCTTTCAGTGATGGTTGCACTCAGTCACAAAATTGATCATTTGTGTAAAATAACAACAGAGAATGCTGGAAAAACTTAGCAGGTCAGGCATCATCCGTTGAGAGAAATTTGAGTTGACGTTTCGGGTTTAAACCCTACTTCAAAATTTGTGTATCTGTGTAACTACTTCATCATTTGTGTATCTGGGCATCATTTAAATGTGTTTTGCTTCTTTAAGGCACAGGCACATCTTGATCCTAGACATGGATTATTGGAATTGTTTACACATGTTTATCTCAATAGATCTTATTTGGTTAGAGTCATTGAATCTTACAGTGCAGAAGGAAGACATTTAGTCCCAGGTTCGAGCTTTTAACCCATAAAGATGCAAATTTGTGCTCTTCAAGTAAATGTCCAATGGTCTTATGAAAGTTCCTATGGAAACTGATTCCACCACACTTTCAGGTGGTGCATTCCAGATCTTAACCAGACTCTGTCAAATAATGTCACCTCATTTCCCTCTGGGCCCTTTGCCAAAATCCACGAACTTTGCTTGCCGACAATATATCTCGCTACATACTCTATCAAAGCTCCATATTATTGCCACTATCTCTGTTGGTTCTCCCATTAGCATGTTCTGTTGTACGCAATGCAATTCCAGCTGCTCCAAAGGACGGCCCACATGCTTCATATTATCGTGCAAGCACTCTCTGAACTCTCCGGAAGCACTTGATATCGTTCCTAAAGTGTGGTGCTTAGAAATGTACACAAAACTCAAGTTGAGGCCTAACCAGGGATTTGTAAGTAATTAGAATGACTTCATTGTTCTTTATTCAGAACCTATTTTTTTCAAAGCCAGTTAACCCATACACGGCCTTATCTGATCTATCTACTTGACCTGTCACCTTCAATGTTTGTGAGTATGTTTCCCCAGTTACGTTTTGCCCTTTTACCCCTTGAAGACAGTTTCCTTTACAATGTACTTCCTCTCCATGTTGTTTCCCCCAAAGTGCTTCACTGCACAGTTAGCCGCCGTCAATTGCATCTGGCATCTGTCTGGCCATTTTACCACTCTCTCTATATCCTCCTGAAGTCTGCTGCTATCCAACTCACTATTTACAAGGTAGCCAAATTTTGCTGCAAATGCAAGATTCGTAATGTTACCCCTTACAAACAATTCCAATTTATTTACATATAACAAGATAATCAATGTCCTTAACAGCGACCTCCGGGGGATACCACTGCGGATTTTCACACTGTCAGTGAAACATCCGTTCATCACTGTTCTCTGCCTCTTATCCCTTCTCCAATTAAGTACTCAATTTACCATCATGCCTATAATATCATGACTTCTACTTTTCGAGTGAGTGCGTTATGTGATACATAATTGAAATTCCAGATATACGAAATAGATTGCACGGCCTATTTGTTATTTCATTAAAAACACAGTCAGGGTAGTCAAACACGATTTCAGTTGAACAATTCCAAGCTGACTGTCCGTTATTAAAGCATGCTTCTGTAAGGGAGAAATAATATTGTCCTTGACAATGGTCTCTGGTAATTTTCCCACCACCGAAGGCAGACTGTTTAGCCTGCTGTTACCAGTTATATCGCTCTCCACTTTTTTGAACAATCATGTGACATTTGCAATACTTCAGTCCTCTGGCATCAGTCTCATTTCCAAGGAAGTTTGTAATATTGTGGTCAGAAATTCTGCTATCTCCTCCATCACTTCCCTCAGCAATGTTGGATACATCCCATATGGATCGGGTGAATTGTTAATGTAAATAACGTCGACTTATTTTCCACATCCTACCTATCTATTTTATCCTGTCCAGTAGATCTACGGCAACATGAACATAATCCTTTTCCTATGTGAAGACAGATGCAGCTAATCATTCAGTACCTCAGTCATGCTCTCTGCCTCCACAAGAATATTTCCTCTTTTGATATTAATCGGCCCCACCATTCCTTTAATGTTTATAAAAGATTTATGTTACCCACCAGTCTGTTTTCATGCGCCCCCTCTTCGCTGCTCATATCGTTTTCCAATTTCTGCCTCCACTGTCCACATTCTGGTGTTCTGCTGTATTCTGCATTTCACATTTGTCATAAGCCTCCTTTTCTCTGTTTAGTTTAATCTCTATTCTGTTTCTCTTCCAGGCGCTCTAACTTTGGAAGCCCCTTCTATCCTCCTTATGGGCACATGCTTGGTTTGTACCAAGTGGAGCAATCCCAGCTTCTCAAGACTCTCCACAAAACTGAATTCTGTCAACCCTCCTCCCACTCTGGTAAATTTCCTCTGCACCATTTACTAGGTCATGAGATCCTTCCTAATATTTGCAGGCCAGAATTGGAGACAAAGCTCCAGCTGAGGCTTAACCAGTAATTTACAAAGATTTAGCATAACTCCTTCATTTTGTACATTATGGCCCATAAATTCGGGTCGGGGGCTTCCCGCGGGTGTAAGCCCCCGACCTGCTCTTACCTTGCGTGCCGGCCGTTGAGCTGTGGGCCCCCATGGAATTGCGATCCTGGGCCTCCTCCAACTGCCAGCGCACATTGCTTGCTTATCCCAGGGGCACAGTTAGTTCGATGCGTCCCCTGGGATCACGTGGGCCTTGTAGCGCCAATGGTAGCAGAGAATGCATCATTCCTAAGTTTGACAGGAAGGGCTGTCAAACTTATAAAAGCTATAAGCCCCAAAACATCGCTAAATCTTCAAAGTTTTTTCTTACAAAATCACATTTTTAAAATACATGAAATAACTATTTTAAACTAATTTAAATTTTTGAATAAAATTAATTTTATATTCTAACGGGGCTAAAAATGAATTTACCTTTCTTTAAAGTATTTAAAAATAATAAATCCGTGGAAAAAATGTTTTAATTTTGATGAATTAATCACTTACCTTGTAAAGAGCAGGCCTTGCGTCTGCTTTGTATATGTGCAACTCCTGGAGACTTACCTTCCCAGGAAAACCTGCAAAATAAATGTAAGTTCGATGCACATGCACAGCCTCTCCTGTGCACTTGTTTGAACTCTGAACCCCTTCCTTCAGGGTAACGGAAGTGCCGGTTTCCTGCGCATGCGCAGTGCAAGCAGGAAACCCGCACTTCCATTGGGCTTACGGGTGAGTAATCCATGTTTACACACCCGTGGAGACCCGAATTTCTGGGCCTATATCTCTACTATTAAAGCAAAAGGTCTTCAAAGATTTTTTTTAAAGATTGATCATATGGTCCTTCCACCTTTAAAGACTTGTGTATGTGCACTCTGTTCCTGAATGCCCTGGAATATTTTCCAATTTCCTGTACATTGCGTCTCCTCATTCGTCTGCCCAAAATTCATCACTTCACACTTCTCTGCCTTAAATGTCAGCGGCAAAGTATCTGGCCTTTCTCCAGTCTCCCTCTGTCCTGCTGAAGTCTGCTGCTATCCTCCTCACTGCTTACTACAATTACAAGTTTACTACATATCCAACCATGCTCCAAGCTGACTTGCTTTTCAGATGAAAAGAATGCGGAATGCAGACAACATCATTTTAATTTTCGTCGAAACAGAATTTAGTCCTTGTTGTTCCAATGTCGTTAAACCACTTTAAATTAATTGGGCTCAGAAGCAATCTACATTGATTTCAATGCACAGCTACATTTGCAGCACAATACAGCGAAAATAGGCGGCTTGTAACCTTAAATTCTTCCACTGTGTTGTATTTAAACCCCCTAAATTTATAGTTTAGGAAATGTTAAGTGTAATATTATCTCTTCATGTATTTTAAGAACATAAGCAATAGGAGCAGATTTAGGCCCTTTTCCCTTTGCCCCTCCTCCATCATTCAATAAGATCATGCCTGATCCTGTACATCAAATCCAACTTCACGCACTACAGTCATAGAGTCATAACGGCACAGAAGGAGGCCAATTGTTACATCGAGTCCTTATCGGATCTCTGCTGAGTGAACCAGTTAGTCCCACTCCCTCGCCTTATCCCCGTAGCCCTGCTAAAAAAATCCAGCTTCTCTAACCTGTCCTTGTAGATAAGATCCCCCATCCTGGGAACCAATCTGGTAAATCTCGGCTGCACCTTTTGAAGGGCCTTCACATCCTTCCTAAAGTGGGCCGACCAGAACTGTATTCAATACCCTAGTTGTGGCCTAACCAGTGCTTTATAATGATTTAGCACAACTTATTTACTTTTGTACTCAATACCTCTATTATGAAGCCCAAGATCCCATATGCTTTCTTAAAAATTCTCTCAATGTGCCCTGCTGCCTTCAGGGAACTATGTCTATTAACTCCAGGGCCCCTCATTCCTTGCACACTAATTAAAACTATGCCATTAAGTGTGTAATGCCTCTCCCTGTCCCTTCTGCCAAAATGCATCACCTCACACTTCTCTGTATTAAATGCCATCTGCCACTTGTCTGCCCATTCTGCTAGTCTTTCTATGTCCTGATGCTTTCGATTGGTATTAACATCATTGTTTGCCATATCCCCAAATTTGGTGTCATCAGCAAATTTAGCAATTTTGCTCTGCATTCCAATATCCATGTCATTGATATATCTCAAAACAAGCTGTGACCCCAGCACTGACACTTGAGGAACACAACTGTCTGGTATCAGACACTCTGAAAAAGAGCCATTTAACACAACTCGCTGTTTTCTGTCCTTAAGCCAATTCCTTATCCAAGCTGCCACTGCCCCACCTATTCCATGCACCTCAATTTTGATAACCAGCCTTCTATAGGGTACTTTATCAACGCATTCAGAAAATCCATGTAGACAACATCCATTGCATTCCCTTCACCAATACTCTTTGTTAATTCAGCAAAAAATTCAATTAAATTAGTCAAACACGTTCTGCCTTTCACAAATCCCTGTTGGTTCCCCTTAATTAGCTTGAACGTCTCTAAGTGCCCGGTAATTTATTTCTTGGTCATTGTTTCTACAACTTTACCCACCACTTATGTTAACTGACAAGGAGTAGCTACTAGGATTTTCCTTACACCCTTCTTCTACAATGGTGTCACATTTGCCACTTTCCAACCCTCAGGCACCA
Source organism: Somniosus microcephalus (assembly GCF_052327205.1). NCBI lineage: Eukaryota > Metazoa > Chordata > Chondrichthyes > Squaliformes > Somniosidae > Somniosus > Somniosus microcephalus. Next base: position 48,160,017 of record NW_028225184.1, on the reverse strand, counting down.
CCCCCACATCTAGGAAAGATTGGGAAATTATGGCAAACCCTTCCGCTATCTCCTCCCCCAATTACCTTAGCAACCTGCGATTTAAGACATCTAGACCAGGCGACTTGTCCGCTCTAAGCATACCCAATCTTTCTAGTACATCCTGTCTATCAATTTTCAACCCTTCTGTTGCTTCTCGCTTTTGCTCTTCTATCGTTATTTTGACAGCATTCACCTCTTTATTATACACTGATAACATGTGCTCATTGAATATTCTAGCCTTGCCCTGCGCCTCTAAGCATAATAGCACTTTCTTTGTCTCTAATAGGCCCCACACCGTCTCTTACTATCCGCTTACACTTTACAGGCTGGTAGAAGATTTTAGTGAACTGCCATTCTACTATCATATTATCTCTTTGTCAATCTTCCTTTCATCATCACTTCCCCTCTCAACTTATTGCATTTCGTCTGGTTCTCCTTTGAAGAATTCACTTGACATGCATCATGCAACCCCTTTTTTGTTTCATTATCTTCTCTATCTCCCTCGTCATCCAAGGAGCCCTTGTTGGAATGGATCATCTCCTCCTTAAAGATCACTCATTGTTCCGTTGCAGTTTTCCCTGTCAGTCTTTGTTTTTCAATTTTACCAGGGCTAGATCCTTTCACATCCCATTGAAGTTAGCCCTATTCCAGTATAGAAACTCCACTCTTGATTTCAGAAATTCCTGCCCCTGCTTTCCCTTTACCGGAGCAATATCCCAATCGATATTTGGGTAACTCAAGTGCCCCAATATCACCACTCTAAAGCTCTTGCATGTCTCTGCAATTTCCCTGCAGATTAGCTTGTGGGAGACTACGATCTCCCGCATAAAGAAATAGGCAACACAGCGAGCTACAAGATATTGGTCTTTACTCCAACTCTCACAATACAGTACTGAATTTGTGAAGCCCGCGAACCTGTGATGACTCACGGATTGGTCACCTGCTGGAACCTGATTGGTTTTCCTTCTATCAGCAGCAGGCAAGTCTGAACGTGCCTTATTCCTCTCAGCTTGCAACTGTCTTGCGGGGGGAGGGGAATACAGCAGTTAAAAGGGGATTATACAGGTTTATCTACATAAACACAGTGTTTCCCCAATGTGGCAACGGCACATACGCCCGCCCAGAATCCTCGTTAACTGTAAAAGTCAGTCTCTGCGGAGGTTTGACCAAGCGGCCGTAGCGGCTGTAGTAGCGATCTGGCGTGTGAGGAGGGCTGTCTGGGAGGTCGGCCGATTGGTTCGTCGGCTGGTCAGGCGGATGGTCTGCTGGTGGGCTGGCTGAACAGGCTGCCGGCGAAGGTGGGGCGGCGGCTGGAAAGTAAGGTTCTGGCATGTCTTGGTCCTCTGCTGGGGCCGCCGCCAACACAGGAGGTCTGCCCTGCCATGGGGGAAGAGCCGACCGAAACGGGAAGCTAAGGTCCAGGTGCGCCGGTTTGAGGCGGTCTACTGAAATAAGGTCCGGCTTCCCGCCGACATCGATAAGAAAATCTTTTTCCTCTGTCTCCAATACTGGCAAGGGGCCGGTGTATGGTGCCTGCAGTGGGCCTCTGTGCAGGTCCCGGTGCACGAAGACGAACTCCGCATGTCGGAAGTCTCGAGGCACGTAGGACAGCTGCGGGCCGTGTTGCGAAGTGGGCACTAGACAGAGTTGCTGGGCCGCGTCCTGGTGCAGGGAAAGCTGTTTGGCGGCCGACCACGGTTCCGTTGTCAGGGGGAGGAAGTCGCCTGGTACTCTGAGTGGTCAGCCATAGGCCATCTAGGCCGCAGAGGCGCGGAGGTCCTCTTTGGGCGTGGTACGCAATCCGAGGAGAACCCAGGGTAGCTTGTCGATCTGTCTGGTATCGACCAGGCTGGCGCAGAGAGAGGCTTTCAAAGAACGATTAAAGCGCTCGCAGAGCCCGTTGGCCTGCGGGTGGTAGGCTGTTGTCCTGTGCAACTTGGTGCCGAGGCCGGCAATGATGGCATTCCACAACTGTGAGGTGAACTGGAGGTTATATGTCGGTCGGCACACTGAACCGGGCCACCCATGTCGAGACGAATGCTCGCGCGACGTCAGTCGTGGTGGTGGAGGCGAGGGGAACCACCTCGGGCCTTCTGGTGGTGCGGTCGACGATCGTGAGCAGGTGTGTAAAACCATGCGATGGCGGCAAGGGTCTACCAGATCGACGTGGACGTGGTCGAAACGCCTCTCGCGAACCGGGAAACACTCCAATGGTGCCTTGGTGTGCTGCTGGACCTTAGCACGCTGACACGGCATGCATGTTTTGGTCCAGTCTCTCACATCCTTGTGGAGTCCAGGCCAGGTGAACTTCGTGGACATAAGTTTCTGAGACGCACGCATTACTGGATGTGAGAGGCCGTGGATGATGTCGAAAACTCGCTTGCGCCAGGCGGATGGAACGACCGGCCTAGGCGAAGGGACTGAGACATCACACAGGAGGGTTGTGCCAGCTGCGTGGAAGTGGATGTCGGCCAGGGTGAGACTGGTAGTTGACGTCCTGAGGGCCTGGATCTCCGCATCGGCAGCCTGGTCTCTCGCCATGCCGGTGTAGTCGATGCCCAGGTGCACTGCGTGGAACGAGGGTCTTGAGAGGCAGTCGGCCACCAAATTATCCTTGCCGACGACGTGGCGGATGTCCGTGGTGAACTCCGAGATGAAGTTGAGTTGGCGCTGATGGCGCGCGGACCAGGGTTTGGTTACTTTGGCCATGGCGAAAGTGAACGGCTTGTGGTCCACGAATGCGGTGAACGGCCGGCCTTCCAGAAGGAAATGGAAGTGCCGGATTGCCAGGAACAGGGCCAGCAGCTCTCTGTCGAATGTGCTGTAAGCCTTCTCGTTCTTGCGCAGCTGTCAGCTGAATAATGCCAGTGGCTGCCACGCCTTCAACCCACTGTTGCTGGACGGCGCCGACGGCGTAATCCGAGCGTCCGTGGTGAGGGTGGTCTTGGCGCCCGGGATGGGGTGGGCCAGTACTGTGGCGTTGGCAAAGGCGCTTTTGGTCTGGTGGAAGGCTGTCGCCATCTCGCTGGACCAGGTGAGTTGCTCTTTGCCCGTTTTGCCCCTGGTGGCTTTGTAGAGGGGGCGCATGAGTGCGGCGGCACTGGGCACAAACCGATGATGGAAATTGACCATCCCCAAAAATTCCTGCAGCGCCTTAACCGAGGTGGGCTGGGGAAAGTCCGCCACCGCCTGCACCTTGGAAGGTAGGGGAATGGCTCCCCTTGGCGAGATTCTGTGGCTGAGAAAGTCAATTTGGGCTGCTCCAAACTGGCATTTGGCCGGGTTGACGATTAGACCGTGTTGGCTGAGGTGCTGGAAAAGGGAGCGCAAATGCGCAATGTGCTCGACCTTGCTGGTACTGGCCACGAGGATATCATCCAGATAGACGAACAGGAAGTTCAGGTCGCGTAGGACGGAGTCCATGAGCCGTTGGAAGGCCTGTGCGGCGTTCTTAAGCCTGAAGGGCATGCGCAGGAACTCAAACAGTCGGAAGGGGGGTGATGACCGCCGTCTTCTGGATGTCTGCGTGGTAGACGGGGACCTGATGGTAGCCGCGAATCAGGTCGACCTTGGAAAAGATGGACTTTCCTGCTAGGTGTGCCGAGAAGTCTTGGATGTGCGGAATGGGGTATCTATCGGGCGTGGTGGCGTCGTTGAGCCATCTGTAGTTGCCACAGGGGCGAGAGCCACCGCCCGTCTTGGGTACAATATGGAGGGAGGATGACCAAGGGCTGTTCGAGCGGCGGATGATGCCCAGTTTTTCCATCGTGGTGAATTCTTTCTTGGCCACCGCCATCTTGGATGGGTCCAGGCGTCTGGCTCGAGCGAACACTGGTGGTCCCGTAGTGGCGATGTGATCTTCGACCCCATGCTTGGCTGCCGTGGCTGAGAGGGTCGGTTGTGTGAGCCTAGTGAAATCTGCGAGTAGGCGGGCGTAGTTGTCATGCGCCGGGGCGGAGCAGGACCCGACGAGGGCTGGGCTGTTGCTCTGCTGGCAGGCCAGTGAAGCGAAAGTTGCTGCATCGATCAGGCGCCTGTCGCGGACGTCGACCAGGAGTCCGTGGGCGCAAAGAAAATAGGCGCGCAGCAAAGGATGTGCCACCGAGGCCATCACGAAATCCCACATAAATCGCTGGCCATTGAAACAAACCTCGGCCCGTCGCTTTCCGAAAGTAGCAATGGCTGCGCCATTTGCCGCCACGAGGGGTGGGCTGCTGCGGCCTGCCTAAATGTCGAGCTGTGAGGCAGGAATTATGCTGCATTAGGCTCCGGTTTCGCAAAGGAATCTGCGCCCAGAAAGAGAGTCGGTTATGTACAGCAGTTTAACTGTGGTGCCAATGGCCATCGTGGCGGCGGGGGTGCGGTCAAGCAGGCCTAGGCGGTGGCCCGGGGCTGGTGCATTGGGCTGGGCGGCCACCTTGGTTTGATCAAAAGAGCAGGGTGCTCTGCAGCGTTGGGCTTTGTGGCCAAAACGCGCGTGGTAGTAGCATAGTTCTGCGGCCTGGCGTGGCGGCGCGCGCTCGGTGGTGTCGGGGAGCCTCGCGGCTGCACAGCCGAGTTGGGCGATGGTGAAAACTTTGTCCGTGGCGGCTGCCAGTTGTACGCAGTCCGTGATCGGGGACCCCGCGAGGGCAGTCTGTACCTGCTGAGGAAGATGGCTGAAGAAAAGGGCCCGAAACAAAAGGCACTGCGGTACAGAGCCCAGGAGCGCAAGCATCCGGCTCATCAAGTGGGTTGGGGTAGATTCGCCGAGGCCTGGTAGTCAGAGAAGCCTGCGGGCCCTCTCCTCCTTGGACAGGCCATAAGCCTGCAGCAAGCGGCCCTTAATGATTGAGTACTTGCCGGTCTGTGGTTGGTTCCCCAGCAGGTCGAGAACTTCGGTGGTGGTAGAGCTTGCTAGTGCTGAGACTACGTGGAGGTACCTTTCTTCATCATCTTGAATCCTGCGAAGGGTGAATTGGGCCTCCGAGTGCGCGAACCAAGCTGGTGCTTGGTGTTCCCAGAAGGTGAGGTGCTTCAAGGACGCGGCGCCGGCCGACATCAAGCTGCTGCTGGTTGCCATCGGGTCGTTACTGGCCTCTGTTGGGCTGCGTGAGTCGGGGGCTTCGACCGTCGGCATCCAGGGTCACCAATGTGGGGGACTACAGTCTCCCGCGTAAAGAAATAGGCAACACAGCGAGCTACAATAAATAAGTTTTTACTCCAACTCTCACAACACAGTACTGAATTCGTGAAGCCCGCAAACCTGTGATGACTCACGGATTGGTCACCTGCTGGAACCTGATTGGTTTTCCTTCTATCAGCAGCAGACAAGTCTGAACGTGCCTTATTCCTCTCAGCTTGCAACTGTCTTGCGGGGGGAGGGGAATACAGCAGTTAAAAGGGGATTTTACAGGTTTATCTACATACACACAGTGTTTCCCCAATGTGGCAACGCCACAAGCTCCTGTATATCACTCTAACTCTTTGGAGGCCTATAGAATACGCGAATACCGTCATCATACGCTTTTTGCTGCTGAACTCTAACCAAATGGATTATGTCATTGTCCCCTCAAGAACATCCACACTTTCCAACAGTACAATGTTTTCCTTAATCGGCACTGCCATCCCACCTCCCTTTTTTCATTTGCTCTCTTTTCTGAATTCCTTGTACCCTTGAATAATAAGTGTCCCGTCCTCACAGTTTTAATGGCACGTTTCCGTTCTTGCCACAACATCATATTGCCACACAGCTATTTGTGATTTTAGCTCAAAAACGCTACTCACCACACATTGAGAGTTTACGTACATGCATTCTAAACCCATCTCTGAATTTGTCATTGTCTTTTTTAGTCTGCTCCTACATAAAATTGTATTATTACCGCCTCAAGTACTGTCTTCTCTAGTACTAGCTAACACAAGCACTCTTTTATGCACCTTATTCCTCTTTTCGACTTGAATATGCTGGTGCTCTTTTCCCTGCCAAGTTAGTGTAAATCCTCCCCAACAGCAATAACAAACCTCACCCCGAGATTAATGGACCGGAGTCTGTTGAGGTGCTCACAGGTGATGAGTTCATAATCCCACTTTAGGAAACTTAAATCTTAAATTGGGGTAATTGATTAGTTGACGGCAGGAAAATAAACAGGAAACAACGGGAGGTCGTACATAGTCAACTAGATAATTAAGGTCCTTCAGGGAAGAGAATGATAGTAAACTGTTTGGGGTGAATTGTCACACCGCAGGGTGGAAAGAGGTGGTAGCGATTTTGCAGCCCGTTTTCAACCCTAATGATTGTTGTTGCCGGTTATTATTGTCTAATATTCAAATTTTGTAAAGCTGGAGCTTGCAACGTTCCAATCCGTACTGCATTCCAGCTTGTAAACAAACTCAGTGCTGTTGCTTTAATTGTGGGGATGACCTCACTTCCTGCCGGCCTCTCTTTCTGCTCTCAGTGCCTCAACGCTTCCTGGTATGAACTTCTGCGAGGCGGAGCATAACAATCAGTCGCCGTTACTTACAGCTCTCATCTCTCAATTTAGCTCACACTAGAACATGGAGAGAGCCGCCATGTTAATGCTGTTTGGTGAGTCGTGATCAATTTATTACCTGCTTTGCTGGATTCTGGGTCTGCGAGGTAACTGAGTGGGCAAATGTAAGCAGGAGAGTGGGACTGAATCCGGTGGTGACCGATCTCCGGTAGTTCAGTGGATTAAAGCAACTCCTGGCAAACTAAGTGGACCACTTTAGATCGGCAATCTGTCAGAGTGGATATTTGTTTGTGCTGAATTCTCCATGAGTAACATTGAGACAGTGCAAGTGGTATTAGTTTTCGGGAGAGGTGAGAGATTTGCAGCGTCGGAGATCAGATATGCAATGTATCCACTCTCCCCAAGGGCAAAACAGAAAACCGCCGCCCTTACAGCCATGTTCCAGGGTGAGTCTCCTTCTTCACAAAGGAGAGGGGAAAGATAAGAGTAATTGAAATAAAACGGTTAAGAGTATGTCTGATAAATCACAATATCACCTGATGAGGTGTGCGGTTTCACAATGTTGTTCGGTTGACTTAAAGGTTCTTCTGTCGGTTCAGTAATGCCGGCTAATCTGTGGAAAAGAACAGGAATGTACCCGGTGGGCAAAGGAAGATGCTTTCTGGCCGGCACAGTCACAATGGATCGAATGGCTTCCTGTGCCGTACGTTTCCATGTTTCTACAATTTAGGAGGTTTGGAAAGAGGAGAAGAACAATATTATCTGACAGTGGATATTACAGTAAATATATTTTTAGCACTGCCTTTGTTTCTGGGACACTTTTCTTTCCGTGAACATTCGAGTTGAAACCGCAGCCTTCCGTTTTCACACCTAACTGTTGCTACTTTTCTCTGCATGACTGAACATTGTCCATTTGTTTGCTTATTTTTCATTCTCTTTTCACACTTTCATCTCAATGTAAGGCGTTTTGTGATATTTGTGAGCCTGCGTGTACTGTCTGTGCAATTAAATGTTTCTGGTGAATATTTCGGGCAGCTTGCAGACCTAGAAATTTATTTTAACCCCTTTTCCTCATTCAGTCTGCAAGAGCTGAGCATCTGACTGTGATATTGATCTGCCCAGAGTGCGGACACTAATGTCCGCTAACAAATGCTGGGCTGCATCTGCCCTGCTGTGCTGATAATTTATCTCTTAGACTCCATTTTTTCAATCTCAATTTCCACCGTCAGTACCTCCATTCATTCCATAAGGGAGATTCCACGGTGGCCTTGCTATTCTTTTCCGTGCTATGGTCGATTGTGGAGATCAGTAAAAATGCTCAGTTTTTTCACACACACACCGCCCAGCTGCTTTCCTTTGTCTTTCAGTAATGGTTTCACTCAGTCACAAAATGGACCATGTGTGTATCTGTGCATCATTTACCATGGCTTTGTTTCTTCAAGGCAAAGGCACATCCTGATACCAGCCATGGATTTTTGAAATTGTTTACACATGGTCGTCTCGATAGGCCTTATTTATTTAGCCATTCAATCTTACAGTGCAGAAGAAAGACATTTAGTCCCAGGATCGAGGTTTTAACACATAACCATGCAAAATATGAAAGATTATATGGAATCTGATTCAATCACACTTTCAGGTAGTGTGTTCCAGATCTTAAAAAACCTCTGTGTCAAATCATTTCACCTCATCTCCGCTCTGGAACTTTAGCTGTTTATCTGAAATCTTTGAACTTTGCTTGCCGACAGTTTATCACTCCTTGCTCTATCAAAGCCCCATATATTGCTAATAACTCTGTTGTAAGGAGAGCAATTTCAGCTCCTCCAATGGATGGCACTCATACCTAGTATTATCCTGGAAACTTTCTCTGATCCCTCGCGAAGCACTTGAAATCATTTCTAAAATGCGGTGTTTAGAATTTTACACAATACTCCAGTTGAGGCCTAACCAGTAATTTGTGAATGTTTAGCTGGACTTCCTTGTTCATCTATTAAGTGCATCTTTTTCCAAAGCCAAATATCTCGTACACGCTCTTAACTGCCTCTTTAATTTGCCGTGCCACATTCAATGATCGGTCAGCATGTGCTCCCAGTTACCTTTGCTCTTTGACAACTTGAAGATATTGTCATTTGTATTATAATGCCTCGCCATGAAGTTTCTACCAAAGTGCTTCACTGCACTGTTAGCCACAGTAAATTCCAGCTGTCATAGTCTGCCCATTTCACCACTCTGTCTATTTCCTCCTGAATCTGCTGCTATCCAGCTCTCTATATATAACCTTGCCAAATTTTCCATCAGTGCAAAATTCGAAATGTTACCCCTTATACACAAGTCCAATTCATGTAGGTAGAACACGATTATCAATGGTCTTAATACCGCCCCTTGGAGGAATACCACTGCATATTTCCACACATTCAGTAAAACTTCCATTCACCACTGCTCACTCCCTCGTATCAATATATTATCGCCCCTATAATACCATGAGCCTCTGCAGTTCGGGTGATTCTGTTATGTGATACTTAATTGCAATTCCAGATATACAAAATCTACGGCACAACTTTCATCAGCCCTCAGGGATATTTCATCAAAAAACTCAATCAGGTTAGTCAAACACAATTGTTCTTGAAAAAAGCTTGCTTCTGTAAGTGAGAACTTAATGTTGTCCTTGACAATGGTCTCCAGTAGTTTTCCCAGCACTGAAGGTGGACTGATTAGCCTGGCATTAACAGGTGTATCGCTCTCCCCGTTTTGAAGAGTCACATGATATTTGCAATCCTTCATTCCTCTGGCGCTACTCCCATTTCCAAGGGGTTTTGTAAGATTGCGGTCAGAACTTCTGCTATCTCCTCAACCACTTCCCTCAGGAATGTAGGATACCTCCCATATGGATTGGCTGACATGTTAATGTAATTAACGCAATCTTATTTTTCATATTCTTTTTATGTATTTTATCCAATCCAGTAGATCTACTGCAAAAATGGACTCCATCCTCTTCCTATGTGAAGACGGATGCAAACTACTCATTCAGTACCTCAGTCATGCTCTCTGCGTGCACAAGAATATTTCCTCTTTTGACATTAATCGGCCCCACCATTCCTTTAAAATTTATTAAAGGTGTATATTACCCACTAATCTGTTTTCATGGGCTTCCTTTGCACTTCTTATATCGTTTTTACATTTCTGCCTGCACTCGCCCTATTCAACCTGGTGTTATGCTGCGTTCTGCAATTCTCATTTGTCATAAGCCTCCTGAACTCCGCTTAGTGCAATCTCTATTCTGTTTCTCATCCAGGCACTCTAACTTTGGAAGCCCCATTTTTCCTTCTTATGGGCACATGCTTGCTTTGTACAGAGGAGAACAAATCCAGCTTCTCCAGCTTCTCCACATAACTGAAGTCCCTCATCCCTGGTACCATTCTGGTAAATGTTCTCTTACCGTTCTCTGCCATAAGGTGAACATTCCCAGCTTCACAGGTCTCTGCACATAACTGAGGTCCATCATCCCTTGTAACATTCTGTTTAATATTCCCTTAACCTTCTCTGCCATAAGGTGAACAATCCCAGCTTCACTAGTCTCTCCACATAACTGAAGTCCATCATCCCTGGTACCATTCTTTTTAATATTCCCTTAACCTTCTCTGCCATAAGGTGAACATTCCCAGCTCACTAGTCTCTACACATAACTGAAGTCCATCATCCCTCGTAGCATTCTGTTCAATATTCTCTTAACATTCTCTGCCATAAGATGAACAATGACAGCTTCGCTGGTCTCTCCACATAACTGTAGTTCATCATCCCTGCTACCACTCTGGTTAATCTTCCATTAACCTTCTCTGCCTTAAGGTGAACAATCCCAGCTTCACTCGTCTCTCCACATAACCAAAGTTCATCATCCCTGCTACCATTCTGGTTAATCTTCCATTCACCTTCTCTGCCTTAAGGTGAACAATCCCAGCTTCATTAGTCTCTCCACAGAACTGAAGTTCATCACCCCTGCTACCATTCTGGTTAATCTTCCATTCACCTTCTCTGCCTTAAGGTGAACAATCCCAGCTTCACAACTCTCTCCACATAACTGAAGTTCATCATCCCTGCTACCATTCTGGTTATTCTTCCATTAACCTTATCTGCCTTAAGGTGAACAATCCCAGCTTCACTAGTCTCTCCACATAACTGAAGTTCATCATCCCTGGTACCATTCTGGTAAATATTCACTTAACCTTCTCTGTCATAAGGTGAATAATCCCAGCATCTCAAGTTTTTCCACATAACTGAAGTTCATCATCCCTGCTACCATTCTAGTTAATCTTCCATTAACCTTCCATGCCATAATGTGAATCATTCCAGCTTCACTCGTCTCTCCACATAACTGAAGCTCATCATCACTGCTACCATTCTGGTTAATCTTCGCTTAACCTTCTCTGCCATGAGGTCAACAAACCCAGCTTCACTAATCCCGCCACATAACTGACGTCCATGATCCCTGCTACCATTCTGGTAAATTTTCCGTTTACCTTCTATGCCATAAGGTGGAAAATCCAAAATGCACTAGACTCTCCACATAACTGAATTCTGATTATCCTCCTGCAATTCTGGCAAATTTACTCTGCACCGTTTACAAGGTTATCAGGTCCTTCCTAATGTGTGGTGGCCAGAATTGGACACAGTACTCCAGCTGAGGACTAACATGTGATTTACAAAGGTTTAGCATAACCCTTTTTCCTTTTATATATTATGTCGCTAATATTAAACAAAAGATATTAAAGATTTTTTTGACACATTGATCAACGAGTCCTGCCACATTTAAATACTTTTCTATGTGCGCTCTGTTTCTGAACGCCCTGTAATATTTTATAATTTCCTATACACTGCCTCTCCTCTTTCGTCTGCCCAAATTCCAAAACTTTATATTTCTCTGTATTAAATGTCAGCTGCAATGTACCTGCCCATTTCACCAGTTTCTCTCTGTCCTCCGGAAGTCTGCTACTATACAGTGCATTGCTTACTACATATTTCAAGTTTACTACTTTTCCAACCAAGCTGCAAGCTGACTTGCTTTTCAGATGAAAGAAATGGAGAATATAAAGCACTTGGCTTTCATGCACTTCCAAATGCAATTTAAAGTTTTTTATTTCAATATCGTTTAATTACTTTAAATTATTTGGACTCAGAAACAAACTACATTGATTGCAATGTTCAGTTGTATTTGCAGCACAATAGTTGTGTAGTAGTCGTTTGTACAGTTCTATTTCTTCCATTGTGTTTCTATATAATTCCCCTAATTTATAGTTTACGAGAGGTAAAGTGGAACATTTTCTCTTCATATATTTTACGAACATAAGAACATAAGAATAGGAGCAGAAATAGGGCATCCTGCCGTTCTCGCCTGATCCGTCATTGAACAAGATCTTGGCTGATCTTTGAACCCCACTGCACCTTCACGCATTATCCCCATACCCATTGATTCGCTTAATAACCAAAAAATGATCGATCATGGACTTGAATATATTAACGACTGAGCCTCCAAAGCCCTCTGGGGTAAAGATTTCCAAAAATTCACCACCTTCTGATTGAAGAAATTACTCCTCATCTCAGTCCTAAATGGCTGAGTATGTATTTATAGACTGTGAACCCTGGTTCTGGACGCCTCAGCCAGGGGAAACATCCTTCCTGCATTTACCCTGTCTAGCCCTGTAAGAATGGTATATATTTCAATGAGATTAGCTCTCATTCTTCTAAACTCTAGAGAATATAGGCCTAGTCTGCTCAATCTCTCCTCATAGGTCAATCCACCCATCCCAGGAATCAGTCTGTTGATACAACGTTGCAGTCCCTCTATGGAAAGTATATCCTGCCTTAGGTAAGGAGATCAAAACTGTACACAATTTGAAGGTTTGGTCTCACTGGGGCCCTATATAATTGCAATAAGTGTCTTGAATTCAATTTCATTAATAATTGAATGTCTGAGAATCATTCTGTTAGTGCACTTCTAATTGTAAATGTCAAAGCAGAATAGTGTAAATGTGTCAAATGGAAAATCTTGCAGGCCTATGAGGAAAAACATATGAGGGGGTCTAATGTTTTGGGTCTGAGAAAGAGCCAGGACAGGCACGAGGGGCCGAATGTCCTCTTGCTCCGCTGTCAGGCTCTGTGTTTCGCTGATTCTATCTGTGGTGGTAAGCAAGGTATTAACTAATTATACGGTTAAACTATATCAGAGAGATTGTCACAGTGCATTTTCATTCAATATGTTTATCCTCATTCTTGGGTCTGATGCCGTTCCCTTGCTGTCAGGGTTGAATTCCTCATTGTACGAGGTGACGCGCTTCTGAGCTGTAACCAGGGGTTCTGTTGTCAGCATTTTCTTTCACTGTTAACCTCAGGCTGAAATATTTTCATCATCTATTTTTATCGGTAATTAAATCCACTTTTTAGTTCCACACAGATTGCACCTGAACAACCCCAGCTTCTCTCATCCCTCCTCATAAATTAAGTGCATTTCCCTGGTACCATACTGACAAATCTGCACCTAGCCTTCTCTGCTCAAAGGAGAAAAAATTAATCTTCTCTAGTCTCTCTTAATAACTGAAGTACTTCTTTCCCGGTATGTTTATGATAAATCTCCCCTTAACATTCTCTGCTCTAAGGAGACAAATCCAAGTGTCTCTAATCTCTCCGCATAACTGAAGTTGCTCAGGCCTGGTGCCATTCTGGTGAATCTCCAATTACACCTCTGCGCTCCAACGTGGACAATCCCAGCTGCTCTCCTCTGACTACATAACTGAAGTCTGTAAGATCAAGACCATCAGTTCAGCTGCTACATCACACAGTTCCCCTGATAACAACGCTCAAACAGTTCTGAGGCTTCGCCCTCTCTGAGCACTGACTCTGAGTCTTTCCCGAATCTCTCTCCTATCCCCACGCATGCTCTTCCCCTGTTTAGTTTGCCTGTGAAACCCATCACCTTGGCCTTGAACTTATTTTTAGTGAACAGCTGACCATCTGACTTATTTTCAGACCTTAAACAAGCTGATGTATTGAATTATTGTCACTTCAGTTACTGTAATTCACTTGCAAAACAGCATTCTGTCTGATAGTATCCTCCGATTTATCCCATTCTGTTTGTGTGATGTCCCTAAGCACATCCCCTTTTCAAGTTTGGAAGTTGCTGGTGGAATATGAAATAACTATTTTTATTTTAATAATTGAATCAATTTGTACTAATAAACGACAGTATGGATTTCCAGTCGGCTAAAGCAACGCACACGGTGGTGGATTATACAAGAATTTATTAATTTTTCAGTTGAAATTGTATAAGAAAGATTGCCACAATGTACTTCTTTAAATGTGTTTAAACACATTCTCGGTTCTGAACCACTGTTCTTACTGTCAGGGGTTAAATTACTCTCTGTCCGAGGTGAAGCGATTCAGAGCTGAAACCATAGGCTTCTGTTTACAGCATTTACTGTTACTGTGAAATTCAGCCTGAGAATTAAATAGAATACATTGCAATAACAGCACAGAGACAAGGCCATTCGGCACCAAAAGGTCTATGCCATTGATTATACTCCACATCAGACACCTCCCAATCTATTCAGATGACACTATCAGCATATTCTCCTATTCTTAACTCCCTCATGTTACCAAATAGTTTCAAATTAAATGCATCTATGTTATTCACCGCAACTGCACCATGTGATCCCATTTTCCTTATTGTGTCCAATCACTGCGTGAACAATTGTCTCCTAAAGGCCTTATTGGATAAATTGAACTAAGTCATCATCTCTCGGTTTGAAAAAGCACGGTTTAAATTGTTACTCGACTTAATTTGGAGAATAATGTTTATTGTCAGGAGAATAGTGGAGCATACTGATCCCCCGATAGCTCAGTTAGTGCCTGCAGTGCAGACCTAAGAAGTACATAAATGTAAGGCCGAATGGTCAACATCGGCTCCTTGCTGAGTTCCCTGATCTCCAACAAGCGGATACTGGCGCTACCATTCAGCTCAGTGCTCTGAGGACAGTGAAGGAAGCCTCTGCCAAAAGTCGTGATGCAGCACTTTGATATCTGTTGCCTGCTGCAGAGCGAGCATGCGCGGTAGGAGGGTAAAGTTCTGCCGGGCTCACCACTGCTGACCTCAGGTCAAGCAACCCACTCAGTGTCTGCACTCAAACATGAACAGATAATGCCGGGGGTATTGGACACTTCGCGAGAGAAACTGAATTTTTAATACAGTCACTGTATATTATACTAAATATATTGTAGTTGTCTCGCTTGTTTTGAGACACTGTTCTTTCTGCGAGCAGCTTTGTTCCTCTTTCTTTGAACTGAAGTTCCTTCGAGTTGAAACCGCTGACTTCCGATTTCACAACTAACTGCTGCTGCTGTTCTCTGCAGTATTTAGCATTTCCCTTTGTTTGCTTATTTTTCATTCTCTTTAGCATCTTGCCTCTCAACTTCAGGCACGTTTTGCTATCATTGAGCGTGTGTATACTGCTTGTATATCTAAATCTTTCTGGTGAATAATTCAGGCAGCTTTCAGATATAAGAATTTATTTCAATTCCATTTCCTCATTCAGACTGCTGGAACTGAGCATATCACTGAGAAACAGATCTGAACAGTGGGCTGAGACGAATGTCCTTCAAGCAATACAATGCTGCAGCTGCCTTTGGTGCTCAGAATTTAGACTTTATCTCTTCAACTCAATTTTTTCCCAATCTGAATTCCTACCGTTACTGCCTCCATCTAATCCATAATGGAGATTCCACGATAGCCTTGTGTTTTGTGGTATGGTCGCATGTGGAAATCTGTAAAGATGCTCATTATTTGTACACAGACTCCACCCAGGTGCTTGCTTTGTCTTTAAATGATGGTTTCACTCCATTAAAATTGACCATTTTTGTATCTGTGCATCCCTTAATGGTGTTTTGTTTCTTTAAGGCAAATACACTACTCTCTGCCTCTTATCCCTTAGCCAATTACGTACTCAATTTACCATCCTGCCTATACTGTCATGTGCTTCTACATTTCGCATCTGTTATGTGATATTAATTGAAATTCCAGATATACAAAATCGGCTGCATGGCCTGTTTGTTATTTCTTCAAAAAACTCAGTCAAGTTAGTCAAACATGATATTTCTTGAACAGCTCCAAGTTGACTGTTCCTTTTTACACCATGCTTCTGTAAGTCAGACTTAATATTGTCCTTAACAATGGTCTCCAGTAGTTTTCCCACCACTGAAAGTAGACTGATTAGCCTGGCATTAACCGGTATATCTCTCTCCACTTTTTTGAACAGTCACATGATATTTGCAATGATTCAGTCCTTGGGCACCACTCTGATTTCCAAGGAGCTTTGCAAAATCGTGGTCAGACCTTCAGCTATCTCCTCCACTACTTCCCTCAGCAATGTAGCATACATTCCATATGGATCGTGCGAATTGTTAACGTAAATATCGGCAACTTATTTTCTACATCCTTGCTATCTATTTTATCCTATCCAGTACATCTACTGCAACATTAACTTCATCATCTTCCTAAGTGAAGACAGCTGCAAACTATTCATTCAGTACCCCAGTCATGCTCTCTGCCTCCACAAGAATCTTTCCTCTTTTGACATTAATCGGCCCCAACATTACTTTAATGCTTATAAATGATACATTTTACCCGCTAATTTGTTTCCATTTGCTCCCCTTTCCCTTCTTATGTAATTTTTCAATTTCCGCCTGCACTCTCCCTATTCTACCTGGTGTTCTGCTGTATTCTGCAATTGACATTTGTCATAATTTAATTTAACCTCCATTGTCTTTCTCATCCAAGCGCTGTAGCTTTGGAAGCCCCATATTTCCTCCTTATGGGTACATGCTTGCTTTGTACCGAGGAGAACAACCCCAGCTTCACCAGTCTCTCCACATAACTAACTTCTGTCAATCTTTCTACCATTCTGCTAAATTTCCTCTGCATCATTTATAAGGTCATGAGATCCTTCCTAATGTGTGGTGGCCAGAATTGGACACCATGCTCCAGCTGAGGCCTAACCTGTGATTTACAAAGGTTTAGCAAACCTCCTTCCTTTTGTATTTATGTCTCTACTATTAAAGCAATAGATCTTAAAGGTTGTTTTAACATATTGATCAATAGGTCCTGCCACCTTTAAAGATTTGTGAATGTGCGCTCTGATTCGGAACGCCCTGTAATATATTTTAATTTCCTATACATTGTCTCTCCTCATTCGTCTACCTAAATTCCATCACTTCAGATTTCACTACATTAAATGTACCTGCCCACTTCACAAGACTGTCTCTATTCCGAAGTCTGCTGCTATCCCCCTCACTGTTTACTACAATTTAAAGTTTACTGCATTTCCAACCAAGCTCCAAGCTGACTTGATTTTCAGTTGAATGAAATGGTGAATATAAAACACATGGATTTCATTCACGTCAAAATTGAGTTTTATTCTTATTGTTTCAAAGTCGGCTAATTTCTTTAAATTAATTGGACTCAGAAACAAACTACATTGATTTCAATGCACAGTTACATTTGCCGCACAATACAGGGTTATTAGGCGGATTGTATCATTCTATTTCATCCATTGTGTTTGTATATAATACCACTAAATTTACAGTTTACGAGATGTAAAGTGGAATATTATCTCTAAATGTATATTAAGAACATAAAAACATACGAAATAGGAGCAGGAGTAGGACATCTAACATTCCAGCACTATCCCTAAACACCATGATTCAATTAATATCCAAAGATTAATCGATATTCTGCTTGGATATAATTAACGACTGAGCCGCCACAGCCCACTGGCATACAGAAATCCAAAGATTCACCACCCTTTGAGTGAAGAAATGTCTCCTCATCTCTGTCTTAAATGGCCGACCCATTATTCTGAGACTGTGGCCCCTGGGTCTAGACGGCCCAGCCAGGGGAAACATCCTTCCTGCATCTACCCTGTCAAGCCCTTTAAGAATTTTATATATTTCCATGAGATCACCTCTCATTCTTCTAAATTCTAGAGAAAATAGGCCTAGACTACTCAGTCTCTCCTCATAGGACAATCCCCCCATCCCAGGAATCAATCTGTTGAACCATCGTTGCACTCCCTCTATGGAACTCTAATTGTAACTGTCAAAATGGAATGGGCTAAATGATCCAAAGTGAAAAACTTGCAGGACTTTGAAGAAAAAACATATGAGTGGGACTAATGTGATTGGTCTGGCAAAGAGTCAGCACAGACACGATGGTGCTGTGGTTCCAGCGCTGCTGGAAAGTTCTGTGATTTGCTGATTCTATCTGTGGTGGTAAACACAGAATTAATTAATTATATGGCCAGAAACATAAAAGAAATATTGTCAAAATGTATTTTCCTCCTTAAATTAAATTCCTCATTGTCCGAGGTAAAGTGCTTCTGAGCTGACACAATAGGTTTCTGTTTTCAACATTTTCTTTCAGTGTTAGCTTTAGCCTGAAATATTTTCAAAAACTATTATTAACTGTATTTAAATCCACTTCTTAGTTCCTCGCAGACTGCACCAGAACAACTTCAGCTTCTCTCATCTCTCCTCATAACTGAAGTCCCTTTCCCCAGGAATCATACAACTAAATCTCCACCTAGCCTTCTCTGCTCTAAGGAGATCAACGTATATCTCAAGTCTCTCCTCATAACTGAAGTCCTTCATTCCCGGTACTTTTATGTTAAATTTCCACTTAACATTCACTGCTCTAATGACACAAATCCAAGTCATTCTGGTGAATTTCCGCTTAAACCTCTGTGCTCTAAGGAGAACAATCCCAGCTTCTCTAATCTCTCTACAAAGATGAAGTCTCTAAGATCAAGTCCATCAGTTCAGATGCTACATCACACAGTTCCCCTGGTCACGACGTTCAAACACCTGAGGGTCCGCCCTCTCTGAGCTCTGATTCTGCATCTTTCCTTAATGTCTCTCCTATCCCCACACATGCACTTCTCCTGTTTAATGGGACTGTGAAACCCACCACCTTGGCCTTGAACTTATGTTAGTGAACAGCTGACCATCTAACTTCCTTTCAGGCCTTAAACAAGCTGAAGTATCGAATTATCGCAAAACTGCATTGTGCCTGATAGTATCCTCCGATTTATCCCATTCTGTTTCTGTGATGTCCCACAACACATCTGCTTTTATACAGGTTACAAGATGCTAGTGGAATATGAAACAGCTTTTTTATTTTATTAAATTGACTTGAATTGAATTGCATAAATAAATGACAGTATGGCGTTTCAGTCTGCTACTCCATCACACATGGTGGTGGTTATAGAGTCATAGAGTCATAGAGTTTTGCAGCACAGAAAGAGGCCCTTCGGCCCATCGTGTCTGCGCCGCCCATCCATCCCTGTCCAGTCTAATCCCATTTTCCAGCATTTGGTCCATAGCCTTGTATGCAATGGCATTTCAAGTGCTCATCCAAATGCTTCTTGAATGTTGTGAGGGTTCCTGCCTCTACCACCCTTTCAGGCATTGAGTTCCATATTCCAACCACCCTCTGGGTGTAAAAGTTCCTCCTCAAATCCCCTCTAAATCTCCTGCCCCTTACCCTGAATCTATGCCCCGTTGTTATTGACCCCCCCACTAAGGGGAAAAGTTCCTATTTATCTACCCTATCTATGCCCCTCATCATTTTGTACACCTCAATCAGGTCCCCCCTCAGCCTTCTCTGCTCCAAGGAAAACAACCCCAGCCTGTCCAGCCTCTCTTCACAGCTGAGGCGCTCCATCCCAGGTAACATCCTGGTGAATCTTCTCTGCACCCTCTCCAAAGCAATCACATCCATCCTATAGTGAGGCGACCAGAACTGCACACAGTACTCCAGCTGTGGCCTCACCAGCGTTTTGTACAGCTCCATCATAACCTCCCTGCTCTTATATTCTATGCCTGGGCTAATAAAGGCAAGTATCCCATATGCCTTTTTAACCACCTTATCTAACTGCTCCGCTGCCTTCAGGGATCTATGTACATGTACACCAAGGTCCCTCTGACCCTCTGTACTTCCTAGGGTCCTACCACTCATTGTGTATTCCCTTGCCTTATTTGTCCGTCCAAAATGCATCACCTCGCACTTTTCAGGGTTAAATTCCATTTGCCACTTTTCCGCCCATCTGACCAACCCGTTTATATCGTCCTGTAGCCGGAGGCTTTCCTCCTCGCAATTTACCACCCCACCAATTTTCGTGTCATCTGCGAACTTACTGATCATACCTTTTACATTCTCATCCAAATCATTTATGTAGATCACGAACAACAAGGGACCCAGCACCGATCCCTGAGGTACCCCACTGGACACAGGCTTCCAATCACAAAAGCAACCATCAACCATCACCCTCTGCCTCCTGCCACTCAGCCAGTTTAGGATCCAACGCGCCAAGGCACCCTGGATCCCATGGGCTCTTACCTTCTTAACCAGTCTCCTATGCGGGACTTTGTCAAAAGCTTTACTGAAGTCCATGTAAACCACATCCACAGCATTTCCCTCATCCACCCCACTAGTCACCCCCTCGAAAAATTCGATCAGATTTGTCAGACATGATTTACCCTTGACAAAGCCATGCTGACTATCCCCGATTAATCCTTGCCTCTCCAAGTGGAGATTAATTTTGTCCCTCAGAATTTTTTACAATAATTTCCCCACCACAGATGTTAGACTCACTGGCCTGTAATTCCCTGGTTTATCCCTGCTACCCTTCTTGAATAATGGTACAACGTTAGCTGTTCTCCAGTCCTCTGGTACATCCCCTGTGGCCAGAGAGGTTCTGAAAATTAGTGTCAGAGCCCCTGCAATCTCCTCCCTTGCCTCCCACAGCAGCCTGGGATGCATCTCGTCCGGGCCTGGGGATTTATCCACGTTTTGGCCTGCTTAAACCGCTAGCCTCTGCTCCCTCTCGATGCTAATATGTTCAAATATGTCACAGTCCCCTTGCCCGATTTCTATGTCTGCATCGTCTTTCTCCATAGTGAACACAGATGCAAAAAATTCATTTAAAACCCCGCCTACATCCTCTGGCTCTACACACAGATTGCCACTTTGGTCCCTAATGGTCCCTACCCTTTCCCTGGTTATCCTCTTGCCCTTAATATACTTATAAAACATCTTAGGATGTTCCTTTATTTTGCTCGCCAGTGTTATTTCATGGCCCCTCCTCGCCCTCCTAATTTCTTTTATAAGTATGCCCCTGCACTTTTTATACTCCTCTAGGGCTTCCTCCGTCTTTAGTCTTTTGTAACTGCCAAAAGCCCCCCTTTTATTTCTAATGCATTTTTGTATATCCCTTGTCATCCAAGGTTCCCTTTGCTTGTTGGTCCCACCCTTGACCTTTACAGGAACATGTTGACGTTGTACTCTCTCAACTTCCCTTCTGAAAGTCTCCCATTGTTTTGATGTGGATTTTCCTATAAGTAGCTGCTCCCAGTCCACTTTGGCCAGATCCTGCCTTATCATATTAAACTCGGCCTTCCCCCAATTTAGAACCCTTATTTCCGGGCCGTCTTTGTCTTTTTCCATGACCACCTTAAATCTCACTGAATTATGGTCACTGTCGCCAAAATGCTCTCCTATTGACACTTCCACCACTTGCCCGGCTACATTCCCCAGAATTAGGTCCAGTACCGCCCCCTCTCTTGTAGGACTTTCTACATGTTGGCTCAAAAAGCTCTCCTGGTTGCACTTTAAGAATTCTGCACCCTCTAAGCCTTTCACACTCTGACTGTCCCAATTTATATTGGGGAAGTTGAAATCCCCCACTTTTATTACCCTTTTATTTTCGCACTTTTCTGAGATTTGCCTACATATCTATTCCTCTAACTCCCCCTGACTGTTTGGGGGCCTATAGTACATTCCCAGCAAAGTGCTTGCCCCCTTTTTGTTTTTAAGTTCCACCCATATGGCCTCATTGGAGGAACCCGCTAATATATCATCCCTCCTTACAGCAGTAATTGACTCCTTAATTATTATCCAATAATTAAGAACATAAGAACATAAGTACATAAGAAATAGGAGCAGGAGTAGGCCAATCGGCCCCTCCAGCCTGCTCCGCCATTCAATAAGATCATGGCTGATCTGATCCTAACCGCCAATCCACTATCACAGAACCATCTCCTGAATCTAACAAAATTTGACACACGAAATAGGAGCAGGATCAGGCTACACGGCCCCTGGGCCCGCTCCGCTACCCACAGGGCCATGACCGATCCGAACCTAGACTCATGTCCAAATTCCTGCCCGCTGCCCGTAACCCTTAATTCCCTTTACTTCTAGGAAACTGTCTATTTCTGTTTTAAATTTATGTAATGATGTAGCTTCTACAGCTTTTTGGGGCAGCATATTCCATGGACCTACCACCCTCTGAGTGAAGTAGTTCCTCCTCATCTCAGTTTTGAAAGAGCAGCCCCTTATTCTAAGACTATGCCCCCTAGTTCTAGTTTCACCCATCATCGGGAACATCTTCCCTGCATCCACCCGATCCAACCCCTTCACAATCTTATATGCTTCAATAAGATCGCCTCTCATTCTTCTGAACTCCAATGAGTAGAGTCCCAATCTACTGAACCTCTCCTCATATGTACATCCCCACATCCCCGGGATTAACCGAGTGAACCTTCTTTGTACTGACTCGAGAGCAAGTATGTCCTTTCACAATTATGGACACCAATTAATGAATTATACGGTTGAAAGTGTATAAGAAAGATTGCCACAAAATACTTTTTCGAAGTGTATATATACATTCTTGATTCTGATGTATTGTACTTACTGTCAGGGGTTAACATACTACCTGCCAATGGAGAAATGCTTCAGAGCAGAAACCACAGGCTTCCGTTTACAGCATTTGCTGTCATTGTTAATTTCAGCCTGAAATTAAATAGATTTACATGGAAATAAAAGCACAGAGACAAGGCCATTCGGCCCCAACAGGTCTACACAACACCAGCCACCTCGCAATCGAATTCAGATGACACTATCAACATATCCTCCTATTCCTTTTTCCCTCATTTTAGCAACTAGTTTCATCTTAAATGCATCTATGCTATTCACCGGAACTACACCATGTGGTCCCATTTTCCACATTGTGTCCACTCTCTGGGTGTTGATGGGTCTCCTAATCTCCTTTTTGGAAAAGTTGAAGTAAATGATCATCTCTCGGTTTTATACGGCACTTTTTAATTTGTTACTGGAATGGATTTGGAGAATTGTGTATATTGTCAGGAGAATAGTGGAGCATATTGGTCTCCTGATAGCTCAGTAAGTGCCTGCAGTGCAGAGCTAAGAAATAAATCATAGTAAGACCGAATGATTAACATCCGCTCCTTGCTGTGTTCCCTGATCTCCAACAAGCGGAGGTACTGGCGCTACCATTCAGCTTAATGCTCCGAGGCCACTGAAGGAAGCCTCGGCCAAATGTCGTGATGTAGCTCTTTGATATCTGTTGCCTGCTGCAGAGCGAGCATGTGCGGTAGGAGGTTAAAGTTCTGCCGGGCTCACCACTGCTGAACTCGCGTCAAGCAACCCACTCAGTGTCTGCACTCAAACATGAACAGATAATGCCGGGGGCATTAAAGATTTCGAGAGAGAAACTGGATGAGAATGATTTTAACACAGTCACTGTATATTGTAGTAAATATATTTTAGTATTTTCTTTGGTTCTGAGACTTTGTTCTTTCTGTGAGCAGCTAAGTGCCGCTTTTTATGAATTAAAGCTCCTTCGGCTTGAAACCGCAGGCTTCCGTTTTCACACCTAACTGCTGCTACTGTTGTCTGCAGTACTGACCATTTTCCTTTATTTGATTATACTTCTTTCTCTTTTCCGTCTTGCATCACAATTTTAGGTGCTCTTTGATATAGTTGAGCGTCTGTGTACTGTCTGTACAACTAATGCTTTCTGGTGAATAATTCAGGCAGCTTTCAGATCCAGGAATGTATTTTAATTCCATTTCCTCATTCAATCTGCTGGAGCTGAGCATATCACTGAGACAGAGATCTGCACAGTGCGCGGAGACTAATACACTACTAATGACACAGAGCTGCATTAACCTCTTAATCAACAACGTCTCCAAACAAAATTGCCCCTGGTAATGCCTGAATCCATTCAATAATGGAGCTCCGGCCCTGCCATTGCCATTCTGTATCGTGGTGTAGCCGCATGTGGAGATCTGTAAAGATGCTCAGTGTTTGCACCCACATTCCATGCAGTTGCATTCATTTGTCTTTCAGTGCCGTTGTCACAAAGCCACAAAATGGATCTGTTATCATTTCACGTGTTTTGTGTCATTAGGCCCAAGGGCACATTTTGTTAATTGCCGTGCATTATTGGAATTAGATGAAAATGAACATCTCGGTAGAATTTCTTCAGTCACGGTGGGTGAATCTAAAACAAGGAGCAGGATATCTAAACTGATGCCAAATAATTTGGAGTGAAAACTGGAAATACTTTCTCACACAAAGTGTAGTGTAAATCTGGAACTCTCTGTAATTAGTGTCTGCCTACATTATGTGTTCATGTACTGGAGCGGGAGTTGAAGTAAAAGGAGCCAGAATGTCACCAACTCAGTCACACTGTGAAATGTCCATAAAACAATACACGGCAGTCAGTCAGTATATTCAGCCGCTAAAGGTTTTGGTGTTTGAGTAACTGATTCATGTTCTCTCTTTTTAGTGGTTTTTGGGGCTCGGAGAATCGTTTCTCAAGGTTAGTGTCGACGCTTTTCTCTAATATAATGAAATTGAGCAATTAAATTTCAAACTGCTCAATAAATGAATTTGTTATTATGTAATTGAAATTCATTGCTGTAATGCATCATGTTGTGAAGTTTGTAGCAGTAATGCATGTCTGCATCTCAGTAGCTTTCATTGCCCAGGTACTATGAGAGATGTCTTTTTTTTCTAACATTTTGGTCAGCGATTCAAGGAAAAGTACAATAAATATAGGAAGACATATCTAGGTTCAATATACGTAAAAAAATGGTGATGGAGAAGATAATGACATCAAAGATAGAAAAAAATTCCAGGACCCGAGTGTTTCTACCCGATGGGCGTGTGGCGGGAGGGGTGGGGGCGGTTAATATAACTAGGTGAGGAAATTGCTGATGCGTTAGTCATGAACTTCCAAAAGTCTCTCGATTGATGAATTGGCCAATTCGATTGGAAACTAACAGGCACTGTTTATTTACGACGGGAGGAGAGATCAACTTGAAAATTTTTGGCCCATCAGTCAACATCCGTTTTGGGAAAGCACTACAATCTATTATTAGGAACAGCGTGACTGAGCATTTGGAGAGATATGAACTGACCAGAGAGATCCAGCATGGATTTGTAAAGTGCAAATCACGTCTATCGAACCAATTGTTATTTTGAGAAGGTACCTAATTGGAGTTAAACAACTGTCTATGAATGCTATTTATAGGGACATCCAGAAGGCATTCGAGTAGCCATGCGTGCAATTGCAGGCAACATATTGAATAGGAAATGAAATGGTTATTTTGTTGGAGAGAGTTAGTAGGGATAATGGCTCTAAACTCACATTGGCAGGATGTGAATAATGGTGTCCCCGGGGATCTGTACTGGGAACTCAGCTTTTCACCATATTTATAACTGACTTGGATGAAGGAATAGAGAGCCATATATCAAATTTCGCTGGCGAAAATAGTTAGGTTGCACAGTACATAATGCACACGTGAGTAAAAGGTTGTAAAGGGACATTGTTTGATTGGGTGAGCGGGAAGACAGTAGCAGATGGAATTTAAAGAGAGAAAGTGTGAGTTCTTTCCCTTTGGACGTACAAAAAAGATTTTTCGATTTTCTAATTGCTATAAAGCTCGGGAAATTGGAAACATGGAGTGAATTAAAGGTCGAAGTACAGGGATAGCTAAAATTTAGTGGACAGGTACAGATAATTACAAAGTTTAATGGAATAATGTGCTTCACCTCAAGAGAGCTGGAATACGTGGCGGTGGAAGTTAAGTTGGAGCTGTACAGAGTCTGGCTAGACCCCATCTGGAGTAACTGGAGCTGTACAGAGCTATGGCTAGACCCCGTCTGGAGTAACTGCATTATGATCAATGAAGCGGGCCTCAGGAAGGATATAATGGCCCAACAATTGCATCGGGCGCATAGATACAGAGTATAGAGATGCAGAGAATGGATAGTTGCTCCTCGGCGATGCAGAGTTGTGTGCCACGTATGAGATCACTAAGGCCAGGAGTGCAGCGTACATCCTCTGCGTAATGGAAGAAACACCCATAAATTCTGTTAAAAATAAACCACGCCCAGAAAAGGCTCTTTCAGTCTCTTCCATTGATATAATTTTTTCAAAACTTATCAAAACTTCTAAAAAAAGATAGTTTATCTGGTCTTATTTCATATATCAATCCTTTGTTTTATGCTTTCATACAGACCCACAAGCTATTAGTCCCTTTGGATACAACTTCCTTTTTTGATCCTCAGTAAAGGGCTAAAATTGTCCTTTATCTCTTACAGGTAATGTTGTTGAACTTCAGAAAGAGATTCCCAACCATATATTCAAAGTTAATTTTCAGTATTAAATATATTATTCAGACCTCATTTAGGCTGGTAATCAACAAATCTATTCTCCATGATAAAGAGAGATTATTATATAAGTTATCTTGTTCATTTATTATTTGGAATAATTTTTTCACTGAAATTTGTTAGAATTTCATTTTATTTTACTTTCTTTTTCAACTTCCCAAATAAGTAAAATTAAACTCAAACAACAAAAAAGTCTCCTCCACCAAAACGTCCACAATTTACAGTCACAGATCTTTTAAAATGTGACACAGCCTCTTGTGCCCATTTTCAGTAACCATAAGATATGCGGATGTAATTGCTAGGCAGTTTGTAATTCGGCCAAATCTGCACCTTTCATTAGTACTTCCCCATCGGTGCGGATCATGTGTTAAGGCGAACCTGGAACAATCACAATTTCGGGAGTTAGTGCCTGTGCAAGCACTTGTGGAAATCCCGAACTTGCAGTAAATGTGACGGAGCACTCTCAGAGTACGCCGCCATACACACCGCAAAATCTGCCCCATTGGCTTTGGAGGGGGTGCAGCGGAGATTGACCAGAATGATAACAGGTCAATAAGGGTTAATTATGGGGAGAGGTTCCATAGTCTAGGCTTGCATTCGCTCGAGTACAGAAGCTTAACGGGTGATCTAATTCAGCTGTTTAAGTTCATTAACGGATTTGATCTGTTAGAAAGAGAGAAACGATTTCAGCTGGTGGGAGAGTACAGAACAAGAGGATGAGACCGGGAAATTAATGGTGGGAAACATGGAGATGGCAAAAACACTGAACAATTACTTTGTATCAGTCTTTACAGTAGAGGACACTAAGAATATCCCAACACTGGACAAACAGGGGGCTCTAGGGGGGGAGGAACTAAATACAATTAAAATCACTAAGGAAGTGGTACTTGGTAAAATAATGGGACTCAAGGCGGATAAATCCCCTGGACCTGATGGCTTGCATCCCAGGGTCTTGAGGGAAGTAGCGGTAGGGATTGTGGATGCATTGGTAATAATTTTCCAAAACTCACTGGACTCAGCAAAGGTCCCGGCAGATTGGAAAACTGCTAATGTAACACCATTATTTAAAAAGGGTAGTAGGCAGAAGGCTGGAAACTATAGACCTGTTAGCCTAACATCTGTGGTTGGTAAAATGTTAGAGTCCATTATTAAGGAGACAGTAACGGGACATTTGGATAAACACAATTTAATAGGGCAAACTCAGCATGGTTTCATGAAGGGGAAGTCATGTTTAACAAATTTGCTTGAGTTTTTTGAGGAAGTAACATACAGGGTGGATAAAGGGGAACCAGTGGACGTAGTGTATTTAGACTTCCAAAAGGCATTTGATAAGGTGCCACACAAAAGATTATTGCTCAAGATAAAAAATCACGGGATTGGGGGTAATATTCTGGCATGGGTGGAGGATTGGCTCTCTAACAGAAAGCAGAGAGTTGGGATAAATGGTTCGTTCTCAGATTGGCAACCAGTAACTAGTGGTGTTCCGCAGGGGTCAGTGCTGGGTCCCCAACTCTTTACAATCTATATTAACGATTTGGAGGAAGGGACCGAGTGTAACATATCAAAGTTTGCAGATGATACAAAGATGGGACGGAAAGTAGTGAGTGAGGAGGACATAAAAAACCTGCAAAGGGACATAGACAGGCTAAGTAAGTGGGCAGAGATTTGGCAGATGGAATACAATACTGGAAAGTGTGAAGTTATGCACTTTGGCAGGAAAAATCAGAGAGCAAGTTATTATCTTAATGGCAAGAAACTGGAAAGTACTGTAGTACAAAGGGATCTGGGGGTCCTGGTGCACGAAACTCAAAAAGTTAGTATGCAGGTGCAGCAAGTGATCAAGAAGGCCAATGGAATGTTGGCTTTTATTGCTAGGGGGTTGGAATATAAAAACAGGGAGGTATTGCTGCAGTTGTACAAGGTATTGGTGAGGCCGCACCTGGAATACTGCATACAGTTTTGGTGTCCATACTTAAGAAAAGACATACTTGCTCTCGAGTCAGTACAAAGAAGGTTCACTCGGTTAATCCCGGGGATGAGGGGGTGGTCATATGAGGAGAGGTTGAGTAGATTGGGACTCTACTCATTGGAGTTCAGAAGAATGAGAGGCGATCTTATTGAAACATATAAGATTGTGAAGGGGCTTGATCGGGTGGATGCGGTGAGGATGTTCCCAATGATGGGTGAAACTAGAACTAGGGGGCATAATCTTAAAATAAGGGGCTGCTCATTCAAAACTGAGATGAGGAGAAACTTCTTCACTCAGAGGGTGGTAGGTTTGTGGAATTTGCTGCCCCAGAAAGCTGTGGAAGCTACATCATTAAATAAATTTAAAACAGAAATAGATAGTTTCCTAGAAGTAAAGGGAATAAAGGGTTACGGGGAGCGGGCAGGAAATTGGACATGAGTCTGGGTTCGGAATGGTCATGGCCCTGTGGGTAGTGGAGCGGGCCCAGGGGCCGTGTAGCCTTGTTCTGCTCCTACCGTGTTCTAATTCTGTTAGATTTCAGGAGATGGTTTTATTCCTGTTCCTGGCTGGGGTGGAGATCGCCTTTACAGAAGGTAAGTACTGTAGAAAATATAGGGACAGAGTGATCTCCTGGAAGAATTTCGATCACCTAGATGGGTCGGAGAGGAATTTCCCAGATTTTTTTCTCCCAAATTGGCCATTGGGTCTTTATCTGGTTTTTCGCCTCTCCCGGGAGATCACATGGGTTCGGGTGGATGCAGAGTGACAGTAGATTTGAGGTTAGGATCAGATCAGCCATGATCTTATTGAATGGTGGAGCAGGCTCGAGGGGCCGATTGGCCTACTCCTGCTCCTATTTCTTATGTTCTTATGTTCTTATAACCTTACAGTTATAGCTAGGTCCTTCAGGGGTGATGTGATGAAGCACTTCTATACACAAAGTAAGCTGAAAACATTGAACTCTCACTCAAAATTACGGTTGTGACTAGATCAATAGGAAATGTCAAAACTGAGATTAGTAGATTTGTATTAAGAAAGGGTAATACGTTTTATAAAACCAAGCCAGGTAGATGGAGTTAGGATACAGATCAGCAATGATAGTATTGATTTGTGAAACAGACTAGAGGGGCTCATGACCTAGTTCTGTTCATATGTTCTTACATCCTTAATCTGGTGTTGGTTTATAAAGTGCACTCAGCATTCCAAGTGGAATGTATATCTTGCTTCGGTCTAAAGTGGGTGAGCTCACACTCCAACCACACTGAAGTGAATCAACTTGAGTTTTGCACACTCACTTAATCTAGCAAAGTCCCCTTGCAACATTCTGCTGCCAGCTCCTGAATTTGCAATGCCACCTAACGTAGTTTCGACATTAATTTGGATGTAATGAACTATATTCATTCCTGTAACTCATAGAGCAATGCAGTGAAAACATGAGGCCACATTACAGAATCCTGGGGACACCACTTATCACATCCTGCCAATGAGATTACATACCCGTCATCCCTGCTCTCTGTCTCCTAACTCCTTATCAATTCGCTACCAACGTCAATAGGTTGAATTCAGTTCCACGTGATTTACCGGACAAATGCTCTACTTAATGTCACGATTACTGATTTTGATCACACAAGTGGATCATTTTGTTAGCACCCCATATACTGACATTTGGCTTGAGCCAGAGATGAGCTGCAGGAGTTCAAGTGTCAATCTGCCATGAGTCCCATATCCCTTTTATTAATTCGCTCTTTTCTGTAATTCTCTATTCTGCCCTTAATTAATGGCCAATATCCCAACACTTCACTACTCCACTAGGTTTCCAATCCCCTGCATTTCTAGAATTGAATTATTCGTGAACAGGTCCACAGTGACCCTCTGTGCCTCTCCTGGCATTCTTTGAAAGGCCCATCGAGAGTTTTATCAATCGTTTCATGCGAGCAGCAAAACCAGTTCCCGCTCCTTCACTGTTGCTGCTCCTCACACACATCACCTTTACTGAGGCCAAATCTCACCAACTACTAATCCATCCCAGTCAATGAATCCTCCACTGATCCTCACACACATCGCCTTTACTGAGGCATAATCTCAACAACTACTGATCCGTCCCAGTCAATGAATCCTCCACTATCCCCTTGGACTCTTCAATGGATCAACGAACGCCCCTGCCAATTTCCATCCAGAATGATGGTTTACTATTATATATGTATTTATATAAAAAGTCTGATGTGGAAGGGTATACGTGGAATAACCAATATACTTGTGATATGGATGGCAATTACTCCTTGGAAAAAAAGTATCTAAATGGTGTAGAGGAGAAGAGGAAACTGGGGGTACAGGCACACAAATCACTTCTAGTTGAGACGCAGGTTAATAAGGCCATAACTAAGGTGGGTTTGCTCGCGTTGTTTTCTATGGAACAGAGAAGTCTGAGGAGAGACTTGAATAAGATGTTTAAAATGATGAGGGGCCTAGATTGAGTGGACAGGAAGCACCTGCATCGCCTCGCATAGAGGACAATAAAGAGGAGGCAAAGATTTAAAGTAAATTGTAAAAGGATTAGAATGGAGTTGAGGAGAGCTTTTTTACACCCAGAGGGTAGTGGGGTTCTGGAACTCACTGGCTGAAAGGGTGGTAGAGGGAGAATCCCTCATCACATTTAAAACGTGCTTGGATATGCATTTAAGTTCCATAACCTACAAGGCTATGGACCAAGAGCTGGGAAATGGAATAAGGCTGGATGGCACTTTATCGGTAGACTCAGACACGATGGCTCGAATGGCCTCATTTTGTGCCAGAAATTTCGGTGATGCTATGATTCTAGGAAAGCAAAGAATACCCTGGCATTCATTTCAAGAGGCCGAGAATTGGAAAGCAGGGAAGATAAAATAGAGAGCTTCATTAAAAGACATGAAGGTGGATAGGAAAAGACAAAAACTTAAGGAACGAATGCATGAATTTCAACAGTTATACATTACTTTCTGGCGCAAAAACAGAAAAGGAAAAGCAGCCAAAACATGGCTAACAAGATATATTACGGATAATATAAGATCCAAGGAGGAGTCACAAAAATTTGCCAGTAAAAGTAGCAAGCCAGAGGATTGGGAGCAGCTGAGAGTTCAGCAAAAAATGACCAAGAGATTGATTAAGAGGGAAAAATACAGTACAAGAGTAAACTTGCAAGAACCATAAAAGCGTATTGTAAAAGCATCTACAAGTATATAAAAAGAAAACGATTAATGAAAACAAATGTATGTCCCTTACAGTCAGAAGCGGGAGAATTTATAATGGGGAACAAGGAAATGGCATGGCAATTAAACAAATCCTTTGGTTCTGTCTTCACAGAAGAGGACAGCAATAACTTCCCGAAAATTCAAGGGACCCAAGGATCTAGTGAGAAGGAGGAATTAAAGTAAATT
The DNA here is from genome assembly GCF_052327205.1 of Somniosus microcephalus. Lineage (NCBI taxonomy): Eukaryota > Metazoa > Chordata > Chondrichthyes > Squaliformes > Somniosidae > Somniosus > Somniosus microcephalus. The sequence goes on along the minus strand of NW_028225184.1, from coordinate 48,128,571 downwards.
AGTATTATTAAAAAAATAGTGGTGGAGAATTTAATGGGACTGAAAGTTAAGTGAGGTTTAAACAGATGCTGCGAGTTGGGAATTGGCTCTTACTTTGCACCAAGGAAAGTGTCCGAGAGTGGGAGCAGTCAAACAACAACCTGCGAAAGCGAAAAAGCAACGTGACAGTCAGGGAAGGAGCTGATTGTTAATAGGACCTGGTGACTATTTCTACAGTCCAGTCGTTAAAGTAAAAGTAAAGTCTCTAGTTCAGAGTAAGTAATGTTTAAAGGGAAGTAAGGTCCCTAGTGTATTTAATATTCTTTAATTTAAAGGAAGAAAAGGGAGTATATTAAGGGTAGGACATGGCATGGCAGCTCGGCAATGTGGAGTGCTCCTCCTGTGCTATATGGGAAGTCAGGGACATTTTCGGTGTGCAGTGCGAACACATGTGCAGGAAGTGTCTATTACTACAGCTACTCGAATTCCACACTTCGGAGCTGGAGCTGCGGCTGGAGTCACTGTGGAGCATCTGTGAAGCTGAGATCTTCGTGCATAGCACGTTTAACGAGGTCGTCACACCGCAGTTAAACAGTGCACAGGGAAACAGGAAATGGGTGACCGCCAGACAGAGTAAAAGAGCTAGGATGGTAGTGCAGAAGTCCCCTGGGTCCATCTCCCTCTCCAACAGATTTTCAGTTTAGGATACTGATCGGGGAGATGGTTTCTCAGGGGAATGCAGCAAGATCCAAGTCCGTAGCACTACGAGTTGCACAGCTGCACAGGAGGGGAGGAAAAAGAGTGAGAGAGCAATAGTGATAGGGGATTCTATCGTAAGGGGAACAGATAGACGTTTCTGTGGCCGCAGACGTGACTCCAGGTTGCTATGTTGGCTCACTGGCGCTAGGATCAAGGATGTCACTGAACGGCTGCAGGGCATTCTGAAGGGGGAGAGCGAACATTCAGAGGTCGTGGTTCAAATTGGTACCAACGACATGGGTAGAAAGAGGGATGAGGGCCTGCAACAACAATGTAGTGAGCTAGGTAGCAGATTAAAAAGCAGGACCTCAAAGGTTGTAATCTCTGTATAACTCCCAGTGCCACATGCTAGTGAATATACAAATAGCACGATAGAGCAGATGAATGCGTGGTTGAAGAGTTGGTGCAGGAGGGAGGACTTCAGTTTCCTGGATCACTAGTTCTGCTCCTGGGGAAGATGGGGCCTGTACGAATCAGACGAGTTGCACCTGAACCGGAACGGGACCAAAATATTTGTGGTGAAGTTTGCTAGTACTGTTGGGGGGCGGGGGTTCAAACTAACTTGGCAGGGGGATGGGATAAGGAGTGGAGCTATAGTAGCGGGTGATGCACACCTACATATATCAGAAAAAACAAGTCAGCCTGGAAGACAGAGCAAATATGTAACAGCACATGGGAGTATGGCAACGCTGGATGGCATTTTTTTAATGCAAGGGGTCTTGCGAGTAAGGCAGATGAATTGATGTTGGTGATAAAAACATGGGAGTCAGATATTGTTGCAATAACAGAGATATGTTTGCGGACTGGCAGGTCAATATTCCGAGGTATAGAATTTTTAGGCGAGAAGGGGGAAGTGTAAAAGAGGAGGGGTTGTCGCATTATTAATCAAGGAGTCAATTACTGCTGTAAGGAGGGAGGTTATCTTAGAAGGTTCCTCTAACGAGGTCATATGGGTAGAACTTAAAAACAAAAAGGGGCCAAGCACTTTGCTGGGAGTGTACAACAGGCCGCCAAACAGTCAGGGGGAGATAGAGGAACTGATATGTTGGCAAATCTCAGAGAAGTGTAGAAACAATAGCGTAATAATAGTAGAGGATTTCAACTTCACCAATATCACCTGAGATAGTCAGAGTGTGAAAGGCATAGAGGGGGCAGAATACTTACAGTGCATCCAGGATAACTTTTTGAGCCATCATGTAGAAAGTTCTGAAAGAGAGGGGGCGGTACTTGAGCTAATTCTAGGGAATGTATCCGGGCAAGTGTTAGTAGTGTCAGTAGGAGAGCATTCATTGCGGTGACAGCGACCATAATTCGGTGATATTTAAGGAAGACATGGAAAATGACAAAGATGGACCGGAAATAAAGTGTCCAATTTGGGGGAAGGCCAATTATAATATGATAAGACAGGATCTGACCAAAGTGGACTGGGACCAGCTAATTGTAGGGAAATGCACATCAGAGTAGTGTGAGTCTTTCAGAAAGGAAATAGAGAAAGTACAACGGCATCATGTTCTCGTACAGGTCAACGGTGGGACCAACAAACCCATCGCACACTGGATGTCAAGGGACATACAAGAATGGATTAGGAAAAAAAGGCAGGCTTCTGGCAGATACATAGGAATGAAAACATTGGGAGTCCAAGATGAATAGAGAAAGTGCAGGTGGGCACTTATATATGCGATTAGGAGAGCGATGAGGGGCATGAAAAAACACTGGCGGGCAAAATAAAGCAAAATCTCAAGTTGTATAATAGAAAAATAGAAACATAGAAGATAGGAGCAGGAGTAGGCAATTCGGCCTCTCGAGCCTGCTCCGCCATTTAATGAGATCATGGCTGATCATCCAAATTCAGTATCCTGTCACTGCTTTCTCCCCATATCCCTTGATCCCTTTAGCCTTAAGAAATATATCTAACTCCTTCTTGAATATATTTAATGAATTGGCCTCAACAGCCTTCTATGGTAGAGAACTCCAGAGGTTCACCACTCTCTGGGTGAAGAAAATCCTCCTCATCTCTGTCCTAAATGGCTTACCCCTTATCTTTAGACTGTGGCCCCTGGTTCTGGACTCCCCCGCCATCGGGAACATCCATCCTGCATCTAGTCTATCCAGTCCTGTTAGAATGTTATAAGTTTCAATGAGATCCCCTTTCATTCTTCTAAACTCCAGCGAGTATAAGCCCAATCGACCCAATCTCTCCTCATACGTCATTCCTGCCATCCCAGGTATCAGTCTGGTGAGGCTTCGCTGCACGCCCTCCATGGCAAGAACCTCCTTCCTCAGATAAGGCGACCAAAACTGCACACAATACTCAAGGTGTGGTCTCACCAAGGCCCTGTACAACTGTGGAAAGACATCCTTGTTCCTATACTCGAATCCTCTCGCTATGAAGGCCAAAATACCATTTGCCTTCTTATCCACCTGTTGCACCTGCATGCTTATCTTCAGCGACCGGTGAACAAGGACACCCATGTCGCGTTGCACTTCCCTTGCTCCCAATCTATTGCCGTTCAGATAATAATCTGCCTTCCTTCCTGTTTTTGCCACGATAGTGAATAATCTCGCATTTATCCACATTATACTGCATCTGCCATGCAACTTCCGAATAATCCGACCTCTCCAAATCATACTGGACTGTCTCTGCATCCTCTTCACAGCAAACACGCCCAACCAGCTTTATGACGTCTGCAAACTTGGAGATATTGGCCCAGTAGTTCCGTTCCAAACGCGTGCCTACGGTCGGGGTACTCACGCGTCTGGCCGGCGGAAATGCCGGTTTTCAGCATGCACAGCGCATGCGGAGAAAACTGGCGTTTCCTGTCCTCTGAACGAAGGGGTTCAGAGGCACAGCGCATGCAACTGCACAGGCAGCGCGTGCGCAGTGAACTTCATCGATTTCATTCATGGATTCAGTGAGGTTCAGTCCTTACAACTTACACATGAAAAAAGCATGTGTAAAGTTGCTCCAGAGGCTCCGGAGGAAGATATATTTTATCGTGGAGCTTCTGAAAGGCAATATTTTTGTTTGGGAAAGGGAGGAAAGTTATTTTAAGAAATTATGAGATAAGTTTTAATGTTTAATTCCTTTTTTTAATCGGGTTTTCAGTACTCTAGGTAGAAGGAGCAATTGTGGCTGTGTGAATTGAATTTGCTGTGTTTATTAAATGTGAAAATGACTGTTCTAAAATGAGTAATGTAACATTTCCAACATTTTTAAGAAAGAAACGGTTCATCAGTAATATATTCTTTTAAGTAATTATGTATGTATGTCCGTATATTCCTTTACGTATATGTATATATTCCTTTACTAATGTGTATGAAGGTATGTATTTAATTATGATATTCCAATAAGTTACTTTCTCTGAAAGTCATAATTAAAAACATACATTCATACACAAGTAAAGGAATATATACATACATATACACAAAGGAATATATACAGACATACATACATAATTACTTAAAAGAATATATTACTGATGAAAAGTTTCTTTCTTAAAAATGTTGGCGTCATTTTCACATTTAATAAACACAGCAAATTCAATTCACATAGCCACAATTGCTCCTTCTACCTAAAGTACTGAAAAACCGTTTAAAAATAAAAATAAACTTTAAAACTTAGCTCAGCATTTCTTAAAATAACTTTCCTCCCTTTCCCAAACAAAAATATTGCCTTTCAGAAGCTCCACGATAAAATATATCTTCCTCCGCAGCCTCTGGAGCAACTGTACTCATGCTTTTTTCATGTGTAAGTTGTAAGGACTTAACCTCAATGAAAGCATGAATGAAACCGGCGAATTTTACTGCGCACGCGCTGCCTGTGCAGTTGCATGCGTTCTGCCTCTGAACCCCTTCTTTCAGAGGACAGGAAATGCCGGTTTTCCCCGCATGCGCTGTGCATGCTGAAAACCGGCATTTCCTCCTGCCAGATGCGTGAGCACCCAGATCGTACTCATGCATTTGGAACGGAGTTACTGGGCCAGCATTTTACAAGTCAATAAAATGAAAAAGTTAACAATTGCACGATTTGCCCCCTCGCATCTGCGACTGTGGGTCCAAGGAGGTGCATTGCGCAAGAGGTTATCGTCGTACGTATCCTCACACTGTTCCCTTTCGTGATCTGTATGAAGTGGTGGAAGAATTTCTGGCCATGTTAACACTCTTTCCGTGACCATAACCATCTTCATACCAGCCATTAGGGTGGTTAGTCCTATGGCGTGAGGGTTTTACGGGCTCCCACAACCCATCTGAGGGGGGGGGCACCCACACCCGCGGACGCAAGTATCCCACTGGATGTCCACCCAGAATTTATAGTTGGAGCTCCGACTCCACTTGCCGGGACTGTCTGGGGCGGGGCTCGCAACCCTATTCCTTCTGGCCCAGAAGCGGGGATGCTTACCGCTACGCAAAAGGCCCACTCCGTGCAAAAGGTGACACCCATACGTTTCCTGCGCCTTATCCCTCCCCGTGACTGGAGCCCTATGCTGCCACTTGAAAGACCAAGCTATCATCTGTACTTTTTGCGGCGCCTTGGACTTCTCATTACCAATGATGAGCAGGCGCTGCACATCCACCACGTTGAGGAGATTGCTGAGGTCATCATCAGTTCAATTGTGAGTTATTTTAATGCCGTGAATTGTGCTCATTCCAGCCATTTCACGTTGCTAATGTGAGTGGGCCTTTGGCATAGTGGTAGCATCCCCGCCGCTGGGCCACACGGCGTAGGGTTTCTAACCCCGCTCCAGACAATCCCGGCAAGTGGAGTCGGAGCTCCGGCACTAAATTCTGGGTAGACATCAATTGGGATATTTGCGTCCGTAGGTGTGGGTGGCCCCCCCCTTCATATAGGTTGTGGGAGCCCGTAAAACCCTCCCGCCATAGGTCTAACCACCCTAATGGCTGGTACAAAGATGGTTACGATCACAGAAGGAGCGTTAAGCACGGCCAGAAATCCTTCCACCACTTCATACATTTCCCCAAAGGGAACAGTGTGAAGACACGTACGACGACGACGTTGCTAATTAAATAAATGGAATGAAAAAATGCTTTCAGGGCTTTTAAAAGGCTTTAATTCTGTTTAAAACTACTTCAGATTCTTCAAAAAAAGTAAACGTTTATAAAAGTTATCAAAAACTTCTTAAAAATACCAAAAACCTATTTAAAATGCTGCTCTACATGTAAAAATGCTTTGCAGCTTGTGAGAAACATTGGGGGCGTGTCCTTTTAAAATGAGACCTCAAGGGGCGTGTCTCACTCGCACTGCGTGCTCCAGGCTTCGCGCTGGCTGCACTCCTGGGCGGCGTGACGTCAGACGCTGCCCGGGAGTCAACATTTTAAAACAGGAATTCCAGGCGTCGCTGATGCTCAACGGCCAGCACGTCGGGTAAGTGTAGATCGGGGGCATGCACGCGCGGCAAGCCCCCGACCCGAATTTCTGCCCCATTACAACTAGTTCCATCGTCTAGATCATTCATATATATTGTGATTAGCTGGGGTCCTAGCACCGATCCCCACTAGTCACTGCCTACCACTCGGAAAAATAACTGTTTATTCCAACTCTTTGCATCCTATCTGCCAACCAGTTCTCTATCCAATTCAGTAACTTGCCCCCAATCCCATGTTCTTTAAAGTTACACGCTAAACTCTTGTGCGGGATCTTATCGAAAGCCTTCTGAAAGTCCAAATACACCACATGCACTCGTTCTCCCTTATCTATTCTACCAGTTAAATCCTCAAAAATTCCAGTAGTTTAGTCCATCATGATTTAACTTTTGCAAATCCATGCTGACTTTGTCCGATCCTGTCACTATTTTCCAAGTGCTATATATAAGTATATTAAATGCAAGAGGATAACCAGGGAAAGAGTAGGGCCCATTAGGGACCACAGTGGCAATTTGTGTGTAGAGCCAGAAGATGTAGGTGAGGTTTAAAATGAATATTTTGCGTCTGTGTTTACTATGGAGAAGGACAATGTAGACATAGACATCAGGCAGGGGAATTGTGATATAAATGAGCAAAATAATCAGAGATTCATACAGTTATACAGCACAGAAGGAGGCCCATCGACCCATCGTGTCCACGCCGGCCATCAAGCCCTATCTGTTCTAATCCCACTTCCCAGCACTTGATCCGTAGCCTTGTATGCTATGGCGTTTCAAGTGCTCATCTAAATGCTTCTTGAATGTTGTGAGGGTTCCTGCCTCTTCCACACTTTCAGGCGTGAGGTCCAGATTCCAACCACCCTCTGGGTAAAAAAGTTTTTCCTCAAATCCCCTCTAAACCTCCAGCCTCTTACCTTGAAACTATCACCCTGGATATTGACCCCTCTACTAAGGGGAAAAGTTCCTTTCTATCTACCATATCTGTGCCCCATATAATTTTGTACACCTTAATCAGGTCCCCACTCAGTCTTCTCTGCTATAAAGAAAACAACCCTAGCCTGTCCAGTCTCTCTTCATAGCTGAAACGCTCCAGCCCAGGTAACATCCTGGTGAATCTCCTCTGCGCCCTCTCCAATGCAATCAAATCCTTCCTATAGTGTGGCTTAACTAGCGTTTTGTACAGCTCCATCATAACCTCCCTGCTTTTATATTCTATGCCTCGGCGAAGGAAGGCAAGTGTCCCATATGCGTTTGAACCACGTTATCTACCTGCCCTGCTGCCTTCAGGGATCTATGTACATGCACACCAAGGTCCTTCTGATCTTCTGTCCTCCCTACGATCCTGCCATTCATTGTATATTCCCTTGCCTTGTTAGTCCTCACAAAATGCATCACCTCAGAATTATCAGGGTTAAATTCAATTTTCCACTGTTCTGCATATCAAATCAACCCGTCTATATCGTTCAGTAGCATGAGGCTTCCCTCTTGCTGTCTTCCACTCCACTAATTTCCGTGTCATCTGCAAACTTCCTGATCATACCTCCTACATCCATATCTAAATTATTGATGTTGTGGAGATGCCAGTGTTGGACTTGTGTGGACAAATGTGAGAAATCAGAAAACATCATGTTATAGTCCAACAGCTTTATTTGAAATCACAAGCTTTCGGAGCGCTTCTCCTTCATCGGGTGAAGTGGAGAGATGCATACAAGCACAGAATATAGAGTCAGAGTGCACTGCCAGATGGTTACAGGTAAACCTTCTAACTGCCCTTTATCACACCTCGGCAGAGAGATAATCACAGCAATCGAAGGTGTGAATGGTGTCCAAACAGATCAGTCAGGAAAACATTACATCAAAGAACAAAGAGGTGGTGTCATAAGGGGTCAAATGCTGCAGATGCTGGGGTCTGTATGAAAAACAAAAAACAAGCAAAAAACAATTTTTTGCAGGAAATCACAGCAGGCCCGGCCGCACATGTGTAGAGCATTGTCGTGTGTCTTGAAGGCCGCTTTGGAGAATGCTTACCCGAAGTTCGGAGCTGAGTGTTCCCCGACTGGGAGGGAACACTCCTGCCTGGCCATTGTTGTGCGGTATCCGCTCATCCGTTGTCGCAGTTTCTGCATGGCCTCGCTGATGTACCATGATCTGGGGCATCCTTTCCTGAAACGGAAAATCTCATGATGCTCCACTTCTCCAGCTTCCACCCTAACCACGTTAGAGATGCCATCCCCTATAGACAAGCCTTGTGAATACAGAGGATCTGCTCAGAGGAGGAGGAACGCGATGGACACCTACAGACGCTGAAAGACGCCCTCGTAAGAACGGGATATGACGCTCGACTCTTCGATCGACAGTTCCGACGGGCCACAGCAGAAATCGCATAGACCTCCTCAGAATACAAACACGGGACACAACGAACAGAGTACCCTTCGTCGTCCAGTACTTCCCCGGAGCAGAGAAACTACGCCATGTTCTTCGCAGCCTTCAACATGTCATCGATGACGACGAACACCTCACTAAGGGCATCCCCACGCCTCCAGTACTCACCTTGAAACAGCCGCCTAACCTCAAACAGACCATCGTTCGCAGCAAATTACCCAGCTTACAGGGGAACAGCGACCACGACATCACACAACCCTGCCACGGCAAACTCTGCAAGACATGCCAGATCATCAACACAGCTACCATCATCACTCGTGAGGACACCACCCACCAGGTACATGGTACATGCTCATGTGACTCGGCCAAAGTTGTCTACCTCATACGTTGCAGGAAAGGATTCCCCGGAGCATGGTATATCAGCGAGAACATGCAGACACTGCGACAACGGATGAACGGACAACACACAACAATCGCCAGGCAGGAGTGTTCCCTCCCAGTCGGGGAATACATCAGCAGTCAAGGACACTCAGCCTCTGATCTTCGGGTAAGCATTCTCCAAGGTGGCCTTCGAGACACACGACAACGCAAAATCGTCGAAAGAAACTGATAGCCAAGTTCCGCACTCATTAGGATGGCCTCAACCGGGATCTTGGGTTCATGTCACGCTACATCTAACCCCACCTGGCGTATAGTCATCCAGACTCGAGTAGTCATTGGCTTGTTCTCTCTACACAGCTGCGGCCAGACCTGCTGTGATTTCAGGCAAAAAATTGTTTTTTGCTTGTTTATTGTTTTTCATACAGACCCCAGCATCTGCAACATTTGACCCCTTATGACTCCACCTCATTGTTCTTTGATGTAATGTTTTCCTCACTGACCTGTTGGGACTCGATTCACACCTTTGATTGCTGTGATTATCTCTCTGCCGAGGTGTGATAAAGGGCACTTAGAAGGATTACCTGCAATCATCTGGCAGTGCTCTCTGACTATATATGCTGTGCCTATATGCATCTCTCCACTTCAGCTGACGAAGGAGCAGCGCTCTGAAAGCTTGTGATTTCAAATAAAGCTATTGGACTATAACCTGGTGTTGTGTGACTTCTCACATAAATTATTGATGTATACTACAAGGAGCAACGGAACATGCACTGACCCCTGCAGTACACCACTGTACACAGGCTTCCAGTCATAAAAGGAACCTGCGATCATCACCCTCTGCCTCCTGCCACTAAGACAATTTTGATCCAATGTGCCAAATTGGCCTGGATCCCATGGGCTCTAACCTTCTTGACCAGTCTCCCATGCGAGTCTTTGTCAAAAGCCTTACTTTGAAAAGAAAACCGTGTTTGACCAACCTACTGGAATGTTTGAGGATGTAACTGGCAGATATATAAGGGAGAAACTGTTAACATGGAGTATTTGGATTTTCAGAATGCCTTTGATAAAGTTCCACACAAGAGTTCAGTGTGCAAAAATAAAACACATGGGATTGGGAGTAATATACCGGCAGGGAGAGAAAATTGTTTAACAGACAGGAGACTGAGGGTAGGAAGAAATTGATCTTTTCAGGGTGCCATAGGGATCAGTGCCTGGGCGCCAGCTATTCACAATATATATCAATGATTTGGATGAGGGAAATATGTAATATTTCCATGTTTGCTGACGACACGAATTTGGTGGGATTTGTGAGTTATGAGGAGAAGGCAAAGAGGATTCAAGGCGATTTAGACAAGTTGAGTGAGTGGGCAAATACATGGTAGTATAACGTGCATAAATGTGAAATTATCCACTTCGGTTCGAAAAACAGAAATGTAGAGTATTACATAAATGTTGAAAATTTGGGAAATACTGATGTACAAAAGGAACTGGCTGTCCTTGTACACCAGTCACTGAAAGCAAACATGCAGGTGCTGCAATCAGTTAGGAAGGCAAATGGTATGTTGGCCTTCATTGCAAGATGATTTGGGAGGGAAAGCAGTGAGTGAGGGGGACATAAAAAACCTTGCAAATGGACATAGACAGGCTAAGTGAGTGGGCAGAAATTTGGCAGATGGAATATAATGTTGGAAAGTGTGAGGTTATGCACTTTGGCAGAAAAATCAAAGAGCAAGTTATATCTAAGTGGAAAGAAACTGCAAAGTGCTACAGTACAAAGGGATCTGGGGTCCTGGTGCATGAAACACAGAAGGTTGTTATGCAGGTACAGCAGGTGATCAGGAAGGCCAATGGAATCTTGGGTTTTATTGCAAGGGGAATGGAGTATAAAAGCAGGGAAGTCTTGCTTCAGTTATACAGGGTACTGCTGAGGCCACACCTGGAATACTGCGTACAGTTTTGGTTTCCATAATTAAGAAAAGATATATTTGCTCTCGAGTCAGTTCAGAGAAGGTTCACTCGGTTGATTCCGGAGATGAGGGGGTTCACTTATGAGCACAGGTTGAGTAGGTTGGGCCTCTACTCATTGGGACTCAGAAGAATGAGTGTCGATCTTATCTAAGCATATAAGATTGTGAGGGGGCTTGATCGGGTGAATGCCGGGAGGATGTTTCCACTGATGGGTGAGACCAGAACTAGGGGTCATAATCTTAGAAGAAGGGGCTGCCGTTTCAAAACTGAGATGAGGCGAAACTTCTTCACTCAGAGGGTAGCAAATCTGTGGAAGCTGCAACATTAAATACATTTAAAACGGACATAGACAGTTTCCTAGCTTATAAGGGAAGTAAGGGTTATGGGAGCGGGCAGGGAAGTGGACCTGAGTCCAGGTTCGGATCAGCCATGATACTAATGAATGGCGGAGCAGGCCCGAGGGGCCATATGGCCTACTCCTTGTCCTACTTCTTATGTTCTCATGTTCTTATTTGAATACAGGAAAAAAGCTGTCTTACTACACCTGTACAGGGCCTTGGTGAGACAACACCAGGAGTACTGTATGCAGTTCAGGTATCCTTACCTCAGAAAGGATATACTTGCCATAGAGGGAGTGCAGCGAAGGTTCACCAGACTGATTCATGGGATGGCAGGGCTGTCGTATGAGGAGCGATTGGGTCGACTAGGCCTCTATTCTCTAGAGTTTAGAAGAATGAGAGGGGATCTCATTCAAACGTATAAAATTGTGACAGGACTAGACCGACTCGATACAAAGAGGATATTTCCCTTGGCTGGGGGTATATAACGAGGGTTCACAGTCTCAGGATACGGGGTAGTACATGTAGGACTGTGATGAGGAGAAATTTCGTCACTCACAGGGTAGTGAACCTGTGTAATTCTCTACCTCAGAAGGCTGTGGCGGCCAAGTAACTGATTGTTTTGAAGAAGGAGATAGATAGATTTCTAGACGCAAAAGGCATCAAGGGGTATGGGGAGAGAGCGGGAATATGGTATTGAGTTAGAGGATCAGCCATGATCATATTGAATGGCGGTGCAGGCTCGAAGTGCCGAACGGCCTACTCCTGCTCCTATTTTTCTCTGTTCTTTGTTTATAAGTTAACCTTGTATAGACCAGGGTATTACTACACTTGGAGCATTCTGCAGAGTCCTGGTCTCCATTTTATAAAATGGATATCGAAGCACTGGAGAAGGTGCAATGTATAGACCAGGGTTTAACTACACTTGGACATTGTGCAGAGTCCTGGTCTCCATATTATCACATGGATATCGAAGCACTGGAGAAGGTGCAATGTATAGACCTGAGTTACACTAAACTTGGAGCACGGTGCAGAGTCCTGGTCCCCATTGTATAAAATAGATATCGAAGCACTGGAAAAGGTGCAATGCATAGACCAGAGTTTTACTACACTTGGAGCACTTTGCCGAGTTCTGGTCTCCATATTATCAAGTGGATATCGAAGCACTGGAGAAGGTGCAATTTATAGTCGAGGGTTTTACTGCACTTGGAGCACTGTGCAGAGTCCTGGCCTCCATTTTATATAATTGATATCGAAGCACTGAATAAGGTGCAATGCATATTGACAAGGAGGATACCAGAACTGAAAGGCTATATCTATCAGGAAAGATGGAACAGGTTTGCGCTCCTTTCTCTAGGAAAGGGAGGACTGGAGACGGGGATCTGATGTAGGTCTTTAAGTTTATGAAAAGTTTTGTCAGGGCAGACGCAGAAAAGATGAGTCCACATGTGGGGGAGACCAGAAATAAGTTCCATAAATAGAAGCTCGTCACTAATGATGATAATAGGGAATTAAAGAGAAACTCTTTACCCAGAGAGACACCAATGCAAATGTAGATCAGTAATTTAAATCCCTTTTATATTTCGGTTGATCATACAATCATGGAATCATGAAGATTTACAGCACAGACGGAGGCAATTTGGCCCGGCCTGCCTGTCGCGGCTTTTGGAAAGAGTGGCCCATTTTAGTCCCATTCCTCAGCTTTTCGCTTAATCCTGCAAATTAGTCATCTTCAAGTACATGTCCAATTGCCTTTCGAGAGTTCCTCTGGAATCTGTTACCACGACCCTGTCAGATAGTACGGTCTGGAGCTTAGACTTGTACGGCCTTCAGCCCTCGATCTCCCTTTATCTCCCTTATCCAGTCTCGCTGATTCCCCATCGTTCCATTGCTCAATGATTCTCGCAGTCCTTCTCTCTCTGTTTCTCTCCCAATCCTGTTATTCATCTTTCTGTCGTCTTCTCTTTCTATCGTGTGCTCTTTTCCACTTCTTTTGCGAATCCATTTAACCTGTTAATTGTTCTTTCCTCTCTCTGGATGCTATCTTTGATTTGTCGTGATCTCTCTCTCTTCCTCTCCCACGCTGTTCCTGTCTATCTCTGTCTCAATCTTTCTCCCTCTCTTTGTATTTCTCTCTCTGCTAGCCATCACGTAGCTCTCTGCCTTATAACCCCGGGTAGTTTGATGTGGACAGACTAGATAAGGTGGGGTTATAGGCTTGGAGCAGAAAATAATAAGTGGAGTATCAATAGAGTTGTTCCAAATTATGACGCGTATCGATAGAATGAATAAAAAGAAACTGCAACCAAAGGACAAAGATTTATATTAATTGGCAAAAGAACCAGGATGGATAAAAAGTGAATTGTTTTCCAAAGCGAGTTTTTATGATCTGGAATGAACTGCCTGAATTGGTGGTGGAAACAGATTGAATATTACCCTCCAAATAGAATTGAATGAATACCTAAAAACGGAATAGTTGTATGGCTCCGGGAAAAGGGCAGCGGTTGAGACTAATTGGAAATCTCTTTGAAAGCTTTTGGTGGGCCCACAGTTTCAAATGTGAATCCAAGGAGTTTAGCAGGTTGTTCACTCCTTTTTTTCTAATTAAGGGCAGCAGGCACATGGGAACACCATCACCTCAAAGTTCCCTCCAAGTTCCACACCATCCTGAATGGGTTCAATTAGAAGGCCACCGACCTTCTGAAGGGAAAACTAATGATGGTCAGTAGTTGCTGGCCATGCCAGTGACTGTCACAGCGGTAATGATAACAATATTGCGGGCCCACCAAAACTTGTCAATTATTTGAAATGTGTGACCGTCACAGCCTCGCTGAGATTGGTTTCTAATGCCCTTCCCTTGGTGGAGGATTCACAATAGCATTGGTTCCAGTCACGGTGCGGGTACAATGGTGACTTTCACTCTCTCAGATCGCATCATCACCTGGGCTAAATTAGCAGCACTGGGCTTTTCAAAACAAACTTCTTTGTTCTGCTCGTATCCCAGAGTGAAATGTTCAGCCTTAAACCAGACTTTTGTCAGCAAACTCGAGCTGATTTAGGTTCTTTGGCACCGCCGTTTGATTTCCTACATTACAACAGTGAATACACTGCAAAAGTAATAAATTGTCTGCAAAGTGATTTTGGACGTCCCGCGTTCATGAAAGGTGCTACAGAAATGCAAGTCTTTCTTTGTTTCCTTGTAATCAAATCCCGAACTCACCTTTTGTGGAATCTCTGTAAGCAATGTGAAACTGCACTTTAACACTGCACAATCAACATTGAGTTACCAACCTGGCACTGCACATGAAAGTCCGCAGACCCAATTCTAAAGGCTATTTCTATGTATTTTACCACAGATCCGCTAACAGCGCCAGTGATATCTGTTGACCAACCGACTGGGCTTTATGTAGTAGGAGCGACAGTCACCATTACCTGCACTGTGACCGGAGATTATCGCTATAAAATCATTTACTTTTACAAATATAATCAACGGCTGTACTCCGATCAAATTGTCACAAAGGACAATATTGGAACATTCCCGGTTACCAGTAAAGACCAAGGAGGGCGGTACCAGTGCCGATATGATTTCTTCGTTCATGGAAGGTGGTTAGAATCTCACCTCAGCGAGTCTGTGACGGTCACTGTAACAGGTGAGTGACAGGGAGCAGAGGATTTTAGTATGTTTTTTTCAAGCTCCTGAAATTCTTTATACAATCATGCTTTAATCATTGGAACAATATGAATGGTTTAATATTAGGAGAGAAGAAGATAACCTAATGGGATTTGATCTTATCGCTCAACTGTAGACAGGATTTGTCCACCCGTTTTATGCCTCGCCTGATAATGTTTTCCATTTATTTATTTGTGTAAAATCGAATCGTGACCACTTGTTTCAAGGAACCACCTAAGAAAAATTATCCTCTACATGTTCGAACTATCAAAGTTTAATGGCACAATGACAGCACGGCGCCAGGGATTTACATCCACTGAATGTAACGTCACCTCAGAAACCTCTCCAGATTGACTGGCGTTGAAACATTACAGGTTACGCTGTCAGGGAACAGAATCTGCGTGCCGAGACTTGCAAAATGGTCCTGTATTTTAATCTAATTACATTGTGAGGTTCCAGATCAGTCTCTGCATTGCATTTCGGCAGCAACTCACAAACAGGTGACCTTCTCCACCCAGGAGGACCAGGGCAGCATGCACATGGGGAAACCATCACCAACAAATTCACAAACAAAAACATCAATTGCAAATTTCCCTCCATATAAACACTACGGCTGCTAGAGCAGATCTGAGGTGAGAAATTCTGCGGTGAATAACTCACCTCCTGACTCCGAAAAGGCATTCCACCATCTGCATGCACAAGTCAGGAATGTGATGGAATACTCTCCACTTGCCTGGATGAGTGTAGCTCGAACTCAGGAACCTTGACACCAACCAGGACAAAGCAGCCTGCTGGATTGGCACGCCAGCCACCACCTTAAACATTTACTCCAACCACCACCAGCGCAATGTGGCTGCAATGCATACCATCTACAAGATGCACTGCAGCAACTCATGAAGACTTCTTGAGCAGCACCTCCCACACCCACGACCTCTCCCTCCTAGAACGACAGGGGTAGCAGGCGCATGGGTGCACCAACACCTCAAAATCAACTCCACATCACACACGATCCTGCTGTTCCTTCATCGTCGCTAGATCCAAATCTTAGTACTCAATATTTTGTTTTACACTTTGACCTCACCGGACTTGCTGTGATTCAATTAGAAGGCCACCCGTCACATTCTGAATGGGAAGCTAGGGATGGACAGTAGTTGCCGGATATGCCAGCGACTATTCCAGCAGTAACGATAACAATAATATCCGGCCCACCAAAACAATTCAGTTATTTGAAATGTGTGACGGTCTCAGCCTCAATGAGGTTGGCGGAGGTTTCATACTTGAACTGGTAGCGCTCGCAGTGTGAGTATAATGGAGCCTTTAAATCTTTCTGATCGCATCTTCATCTGGGCTACATTAGATGCACTGGGCATTTGAAAGCAACCTTTTACGTGTTCCGCTCGTATCCCGGAGTAAAATCTCTGGCTTAAAACCGGGCTTTGTACAGAGAACTGGAGCTTATTTAGGTTATTTTGCTCCGCCATTCAATATCCTATGTTACAACAGCGGCTACAGTTCAAAAGTACTAAATTGGCTGTAACTTGCTTTGGGACGTCACAAGGTCATGAAAGGCACTATAGAAATGCAAGTCTTTCCTTCTGTGTAATCAAATTCCGAACTCCCCTTTTGTGGAATCTCTCTATCTGATATGAAACTGCGCTTCAACACCACACATTCATCAGTGAGTTCCCAACCTTGCACTGCACATGAAAATCCGCAGATCCATTTCACATTGTACTTTCTATTTATTTTACCACAGGTCCACTAACAATACCACTGATATCGCTTGATCAACCGACTGGGGCATATGTAGTAGGAGAGACGGTCACCATTACCTGCAACGTGACTGGAGATAGTCGTGATAATAACTTCTACTTTTACAAAGATGATCAATATCTGCAATCCGAACAATTTGTCACAAAGAACAACATTGGAACAATCCCGGTTACCAGTACAGACCAAGCAGGGCGGTACCAGTGCCAATATAGGACCTCCGTCAATGGAAGGCAGTTAGACTCCCTACGAAGCGCGTACGTGATGGTTATTGTAGCAGGTGAGTGACAGGGAGCAGAGATTTTTGATATGTTTTATCATCACTCGTGATATGTTTATTAATTTCTGCTTTAATCACTGTAACAGAATTAATGGTTTAATATTAGGAGAGAGGAATATAACAGAATTGGTTTTACGAATATAAGAACTTAAGAAATAGGAGCAGGAGTAGGCCATTTGGACCTTCAAGTCTGCTCCGCCATTCAGTAAGACCATTGCTAATGTTCTACATCATCTGTACTTTCCTGCACTATCCCCATATCCCTTGATTCATTAAATATTCAAAAACATATCTACCTGTCTTGAATATACGAAACGACTGAGCCTTCACAACCCTCTGGGGTAGTGATTTACAAAGATTCTTGACCCTCACAGAGGAGAAATTTCTCCTCATCTCATTCCTAAATGGCCGACCCCTTAATCTGAGACTGCGCACCTTGGAGGTAGCCTCACATTTCTCCACATTATGTTCAAATTGCCGTGTTCTTGCCCAATTACATAGCCTGTCTGTATCCCCTTGAAGCCTCATTGCATCCTGCTCACAACTTATGTTACAACCCAGCTATGTATCATCAGAAAACATAGATATAATAAATTCGGTCCCCTCATCCAAATCATTGCTATAGATTGTGAATAGCTGAGGCCCAAGCACTGATCTTGCGGTATCCCACCAGTTACAGCCTGCCAACCCGCAAATGACCCGTTTATTCCTACTCTCTGTTTTTTGTCCGTTAACTGATCCTCTATAAATGCTAGTATATTACCACCAATCGAATGAGCATTAATTTTGTTTAATAACCTATTGTGTGGCAACTTATACAATGCCTTCTGCAAATCCAAAAACACCATATCCACTGGTTCCCCCTTATCTATTCTGCTAGTTACAACCTCAAAAACCTCCAACAAATTTGGCAAACACGTTTACCATTTCATAAATCCATGTTGACTCTGCCAATCCTATTAGTATTTTCGAAGTGCCCTTTTACTAAGTCCTTAATAATAGATTCTAGCTTTTTCTCGAATACTGATGTCAGGTCAACTGGTCTGTAGTTCACCATTTTCTCTCGCCCTCCTTTCTTAAATAGTGGGGTTACGTTTTGTTTTTATTGCTCAAAACTTGACAGGATCCCTGTAACACTGACCCTGCATTCAGACCCTATGAATCTATTAGCGGCAAGGGGCGTTACAGGAGATAATGGGATGAAAATCGTTACGGGCGGAAGCGCAAAACGAGCGAAAGCAAATCAGCCTCCCGTTTCACACCCCATGAATTCAGATTCCATTGTAGGCAATGGGAACGAAAGTCCGGTGATGTGTAAAACGGGCTGATGATGGGCTATCGCTTGTTTTAGGCTACTGTACAGGACTAATGATTACCTCATTGTGTCAGAATTTTGTTAATTCAACCCGGCCAAAGAATCATGACAGCGCAGCCCGTGGCCAAACTTGGAGAGTAACTGTAACCACATTCTCCAGGCGGGAAAGCGGCGGAGAGTGATCGGACTCCCGTTTTATTCTCCGCCCAATTATAACCTGTATTGACTTGAATGGATTGTAATATCGTGCTAGTTTACAATTGCCCCTGTGACTGAGTACTGAGGGAATGCTGTGTGATGGAGCTGAGAGACCCGATAATTAGCGATGTGAAGACAAGCCATTCTGACAGGGGAACTGCAGGCTGGCTATTATAATTACACAATCAAAGTCCCTGATTTCAAATTTTACTCCCTAAATCTCTGGGCCTACCACAGCGAAATGTTTAATGCCAAATGTCATCATCCTGATATTTTTTTATTCCACTGAATGTATGGTCAATTCACGAGAAACCGCCAGATTGGTTGGCCATGTCAGATTACAGATTCTCAGTCAGAAAACCGGAACTGCAGAATGAGATTTACGAAATCATCCTGATATGTGAAATATTTAACTTAAGCTCATTGTAGCATTCCATATCACTCAATGGGTTGCATTTTGACGGCACTCCGCACACCCACGACCTCCATCATCAGAAAGGACGATGGCAGCAGCTGCATGGGAACAGCATCATCTCCCAGTTCCACATCCAAGTCAGACACCATCCTGACTGGGAACTGTATCTGGCGTTCCTTCTGTGTCGCTCGCTCAAAGGCCTGAAAGTCCGTACCAAACAGCATTGTGGGAACACAAGTGGATTCAAGAAGTGGGCTGACAATCATCTCAAGGGCAACTGGGGTTGGGCAGTAAATGTCGGCCTTGCCAACGACGCCCACGTCCTAAATTCCAGCAAAAATGAATTCCTTCATATGAAATGCACATCCCCACGTTTCATGGGAGTTGTTCACTCTGGTTAATCAGGTTATGGCTCCACAAAGTTAGTAGAAATGTGAATTTCAATCCAACCCTTCTCTTGGTATCAAAGAGGGACATTGCATCGATGAGCCCACGTTATTGAACTGGATCCCCAGCTGGTTTATTTTATGTCCCACTTCTGTTTGAAACCATCAGTTCCACTTTTATAGAATCTCAACCTCTGATACGGACCTTTCAATTTTTCACGTCACAATGGTAATTGAGTTACCAACATTTGACGGCACAAGAAAATGCAGCAATCCATTTCTGTTGTTCTTTTCATTTACTTTACCACAGATTCGCTAACAGCAGCAAATATATTAATGCAGAAGAGTGCGAGGTGATACATTTTGGCAAGAAGAATGAGGAGAGGCAATAAATGGTAAAATTCAAAATGAGTGCATGAACATAGACATCTGGGGTTATATGTCGACAGATCGTTGAAGGTGCCAGGGTAGGTAGAGAAAGCGGTTAAAAAATCATACAGGATCCTGAACTTCATAAATAGAAGCATAGAGTACAAAAGCAAGGAAGTTATGATGAATCTTTACAAAACACTGGTTCGGCCTCAAAGCGATTATGTCTAATTCTTGGCACCACAGTATAGAAACGATGTGAAGGCAGTAGAGAGGGTGCATAAAAGATTTACGAGAATGATTCAAAGGGTGAATGATATCAGTTACGTGGATTCAGCAGAGAAGTTGGAGTTGTTCAGCTGAGAGCAGTGATGGTTGAGAGGAGATTTACTTTACATAGGATTACATAGGACTAAGTCGGATATACGACACAGAAACAGGCCATTCAGCCCAACCAGTCCATGCCAACGTTAATGCTCCACTCGAGATTCCTCCCGGTTTACCTCATCAAAATCTATCACCATAAACCTCTCTTCCCTTTTCCCTCATATGCTAAACTCGCCTCCCCTTAAATTCATCGATACTTTTCCCTTCAACCAATCCCTGTGATAACGAGTTCCACATCCTCACCATTCTCTGGGTAAAGACGTTTCTTATGAATTCGCTATTGCATTTCTTGGTGACTATCTTATATTAATGGCCTCTATTTATGAACTTCCCCACAATTATAAACATTCTCTCTTTATCGAATCTATCAAAACCTTTCATAATTTTAAAGACCTCTTTCAGGTCACCCCACCACCTCCTCTTTTCAAGAGAAAAGAGACCCAGCCTGTTCATCCTTTCCTGATATGTATACCCTCGCATTTCTGGCATCAGCCTTGGAAATATCCTCTGCACCATCTCCAGTTCCTCTATATTATTTTAAAATATGGCGACCAGAACTGAGCGCAGTTAGTGTGGTCTATCCACGTTTCGATTCAGGTTTAGCAAAACTTCCCTACTTTTCAACTCTAAACCTCTAGAAATAAACCCTAATTCTTGGTTTGCTTGTTGATGGCTTTGCTAACCTGTGTCGCAACTTTTAGTGAATTGTGTAGTTGTACTACGAGATCACTTTGCTCTTCTACCCAAACTAGACTCGCACCATCCAATTAATATTTGACTTCCCTGTTCTTCCTACCAAAACGTCATACATCACATTTATATGTGTTTATGTTCATTTGCCAATTATATGCCCATTCTGCAAGTTTATTCATGTCAGCCTGTAATTTGTTGTAGTCCTCCTCAGGATTGACTATACCCCAACCAATTTGGTGTCATCCACAAATTTAAAAATTGTGTTTTTGATTTCAAATCTAATTCGAAAATATAAATTGAGAACAACAGTTGTCCCAGCTCTGATCCTTGTGGAAAACCACTACACACTTCTGCCACTGTGATAAGCTACACTTTACTCCCACTCAATGCTTTCTGTCTTGAAGCCAGCTAACTATCCATTCTGCTACTTGTTCCCTGACTGCACATTATCTGATATTGTATATCAGTCTATTATGGGTTACCTTATGGATGGCCTTTTGAAAATCTAGGAAAATTAAACCTACTGCATTATCATTGTCGACACTTTCTGTTAACTCTTCAAAAAATTCAATGATGATGGTCAAGCAAGACTTTCCCTTTTGAAATCCATGCTGACTAATCATTTCTATGTCTTCTGTTTCGGGATGTTCTTCTATTTTATCCTTTAGTAAGTGCTCCATTTTTTTCTACTATCGATGTTAAGCTGACTGGTCTATAATTCCCTGCACATGTTCTATGCCCCTTCTTAACTATAGGTATTACATTCACTATCCGCCAAATCTCTGGCACAACACTTTTTTAAACGAATTATTAAATGTTTGTTGTAATACCTCTGCTATCGCTTCGCTAGATTCTACTAAAATGTGTGGACGCAATCCATCCAGATCAGGGGTTTTATTCTCTTTGAGTTTGATTAGTTTAGTTAATAAATCCTTTTTATTTTAAATGCACTTATCTCGTTACTAATCTCATCACAAATGAGATGCCCAGCTGTTCTATCTCCCTGGTAAATACTGAAGCAAAATAATTATTTAATGTTTCTGGCATCTCTCTATCGTTACCTGTGGTATTATCCTATCTACCCGTTAATGGCACTATTCCCATCCCAATTCTCTTACTTATTGAGGTGCCTGTAAAATATTTTACTGTTGTGTTTTAAAGATGGTTCTAGATGAAATGTAAAAGCCAATTGCTGAATTAAAGACAGCTGCCATGTGAGGGAAAGAAACCAATTGATACAGGCAGAGGTTATGATCTGAAATTGGTGAAGTCGATGTTGAGTCCAGACGGTTGTAATGTGATTAATCGAAGAGGAGGCAATGTTCCTCGAGCTTACGTTAAGCTTCACTGCAACAGTGTAAGAGGCCGAGGATGGAGATTTCAGAGTGGGAGTGAAGTGGAGAATTATAGTGACAGGTGACCGGGAGCTCAGGTCACCCTCACGGACTGAATGGGGGAGTTCCACAAAGCAGTCACACAATCTGCGTTTTGTATCCCCAATGTGGAGAAGACCACATCGTGAATACGAATACAATATACTAATTTGCAAGGCATACAAGTAAATCGTTGTTTCAGCTGGAAGTAGTGTTTGGGGCTCTCGACAGTGGGAAGGGAGGAGGTAAAAGGGCAGTTGTTGCATCTCTTGCCCTTGCACGGGAAGGTGCTGGGCGAAGGGGGAGGGGTGTTGTCGGGGGGGGGAGCTGTGGACCAGGGTGTCGACGAGGGAGCAGTGCCTTTGGAATGCACAAAGCAGAGGTGAGAGGAAGATGTGTTTGGTGGATGAGATCACGCTGGTGATTTCGTAAATCCTGGAGGATGATCCATCGAAGGTGCAGGCTGGTGGGATGAAAGTTGAGGACAAGGCGAAACCTACTGTCGTTCTGGGAGGGTTGGGATGGAATGAAAGCAGAAGTGCGGGAACTGGAATGAACACAGCAGTGGGCCATGTCAACCATGGTAGAGGGGAATCCTCGGCTGAGGTAAACGAATTACAAATCAGAAGCACTAGTAGGGAAGGTGGCATCGTCAGAGCAAGTTTGAAGGAGACACCGGGAGAATGGAATAGTGGATGCATTGGTTGTCATCTTCCAAAATTCTATAGGTTATGCAATAGTTCCTGTAGATTGTAGGGTGACAAATGTAATACCACTACTTAAAAAAGGAGGGAGAGTGGAAACCGGAAACTACAGGCTGGTTAGCCTAACATCAGTAGTATGGAAAATGCTAGAGTCAATTATAAAGGATGTGATATCAAGACACTTTATTTTTCCTGCCAAAGTGGATTCCCTCGCACTTTCCCACATTATACTCCAACTGTCATATGTTTGCGCATTCATTTAGCCTCTCTGTATCCCTTTGCAGCTTCGTTTAGACCTCTGCACAACTTGCTTTCTCACCTATTGTTGCATCTTCCGCAAACTTGGCTAAATGACACACGGTCCCTTCGTTCAAGTCATTAATGTAGATTGTAAGTAGTTGAGGCCCCAGAATCGAGTTTTGTGGCACCCCACTCGTTACCGTTTGCCAACTGGAAAATGACCCATTTATCCCGACTCTCTGCTTTTAGTTAGTTAGACAATTATCTTCCATGCTAATTTATTACCCGCTACTCTGTGTGCTCTTATCATATGCTGTAACCTTTTATGTAGCACCTAATCGAATTCCTTCTGGAAATCCAAATACACCACATCCACTGGCTCACCCTTATCCACCCAACTCGGTACATCCTGAAAGAACTCCAGCAAATTTGGTAAACATGATTTCCCTTTCATATAAACATGCTGCCTCTGCTTGACTGCATTATGATTTTCCAAATGCTCTACCACTGCTTCCTTAATAAAGGACACCAGCATTTTCCCAGCGACAGATGTAAGGCTAACTGGTTTATAGTTTCTTGCTTTCTGACTCCCCCCTTTCATAAATAGGTGTGTTATATTTGATGTTTTCCAATCCGCTGCGACCTCTCCAGAGTACAGTGCATTTTGGTAGATTGCAACCAATACATCCACTATCACTGCAGCCACTTATTTAAAGACACCGGAATGCAGCCAATTTGGTCCAGGGGACTTTTCGTCGTTTAGTCCATTATTGTACCAAATACATTTTCCTTAGTGATAGTAATAGTCTTTAGTTCCCCCCTCCCTGTTGTCCCTTGATTATACATTAGTGGGTTAATGTTAATGTTTTCTACCGTGAAAACACATTCTAAATATTTGTTCAGAGTCTCTGCCATTTCCCCGTTCCCCATTATTAATTCCCTATTCTCATCCTCTAAGGGAGCAATATTTACTTTAGCTACTATTTTCCTGATTATGTAGCTGTAGAGGCTCTTACAATCTGACTTAATATTTCTTCCTGGCTTACTCTGGTAATTCATATTCTCTCACTTTATTATTTTTTGAATAATCCAATGCTGGTTTAAAGATAATCGGAATCCTCTTGCCTCCCACCAATCTTGTTTGCATTTGTTTTCAATTTGATACCATCCTTTACTTCCTTAGATAGCCACGAATAGTGCTGCTTTCTCTTAAAGTATTTCTTTCTCACTGGAGAATATTTTTGTTGAGAGTTGTAAAATATTTCCTTAAATATCTGCCACAACATTTCAACTGCCTTTCCTTTTAATTTGTTTTTTTCCAATCCACTATAGCCAGCTATGCCCTCATGCCATTGACATCACCTTTGTTTAAGAGCAGGACACTGGTTTGAGATACAACTTTCTCACCCTCCAACTGAATTTGAAACTCAATCATGTTATGATCACTCTTTCCTAGAGGATCCTTTTGTATGAGGTCATTAATTAATGCTATCATATTACACAGTACCAGATACTAGGTAGCCTGCTTGGTTCCATTACTGAAGTCCTAGGGGGAGTGTTTGCTAGTGCTGTTGGGGAGGGTTTAACTAAAATGGCAGGGGTTGGGAGCCTGTGCAGGGAGACAGAGGAAAGGGAAGCAATGATAGAAGCAAAAGACAGAAAGGAGAAAAGCAAAAGTGCAAGGCAGAGAAATCAAGGCTATAATTCAAACCGGGCCATAGTAAATAAGAATTCTAAAAGTACGAAGAGTGATGAAAAATCAAGCCTGAAGGCTTTGTCTCTTAATGTGAGGAGCTTTCATAATAAGGTGGATGAATTAGCTGTGCAAATAGAAGTAAAGGAATAAGATATAATTGGGATTACGGAGACATGGCTCCAGTGTGACGATGACTGGGAATTCGACATCCAGAGGTATTCAATATTCAGGAAGGACAGGAAAAAATGAAAATGAGGTGGGGTAGCAGTGCTGGTTAAAGATCAGACTAACACAATAGTAAGGAAGTTTATTAGCTCTGATGATGTTGAATCTGTAGGTGCAGAGCTGAGAAATGCCAAGGGCAGGAAACGATAGTGGGAGTTGACTACAAACCCCCAAAGAGTAATGCGGAGGTTGGCGATGGAATTACACCGGGAATTAGAGATGCGTTCAATAAGGGCACAGCAGTTATTATGGGTGACTTTATTCTAAATGTAGATTGGGCTAACCAAATTAGTAACAATACCGTGGAGGAGGAACTCCTAGAGTTTATACGGGATGGTTTCCTGGAACAATATTCGAGGAACCAACTAGAGATCAGATCATCTCAGACTGGGTATTATTTAATGAGAAAGGATTAATTAGTAATCTTGTTGTGTGACGCCCCTTGTGGAGGAGCGATCATAATATGATAAAATTCTTCGGTAAAATGGAGAGTGAAGTAGTTGACTCAGAGACAAGGGTACTGAATTAAAAAACAGGAAACTACGATGGTATGAGGCAAGAGTTTGCTAGGATGGATTGGGGAATGTTACTTAAAGGGTTGACGGTGAATAGGCAATGGCAAATATTTAAAGATCGCATGTATGAACTATAGAATTTTTTCAGCCCTGCTTGCATAAAAATAAAACAAAATGTGACTCAACCGTAGCTAACAAGGGAAATTAGGGATTGCATAAGATCCAAGGAGAGGACATACAATTTGGCCAGAAAAAGCAGCAACCCTGAGGATTCGGAGCCCTTAATATTCAGCAAAGGAAGAGAAAGGGATTAATTAAGAATAGGAAAATAGTTCATAAGTGTAAGCTTGTAGAGAACATAAAAACAGACTGTAAAAGCTTCTATAGATTAGTTAAGAGAAAGAGATTGGTGAAGTCAAGCGTCGGGTAACATAGGTCTAATGAGAGGGAGGAATTGAATGAAATCAGTATTTGTTGGGAAATGGTGTCAGGGAAATTGATGGGATTGAAGGCCGATAAATCCCCAGGGCCTGATAATCTACATCCAAGAGTACCGAAGGAAGTGGCCCTAGAAATAGTAGATACATTGCTGGTCATCTTCCAAAATTCTAAATATTCTGGAACAGTTCCCATGGATTGGAGGATAGCTAATGTAACCCCAAAATTTAAAAAGAGCGGTAGAGAGTAAACGGGGAATTAAGAAACGGTAAGCCTGACAACAGTAGTGAGGAAAATTCTAGAGTCCATTATAAAAGTTGTAATAGCAGAGTACTTGGAAAACAATGACAGGATCAGAAAGTCAACATGGATTTACAAAAGGTAAATCATGTTCAGTAACCTACTGTAATTTTTTGAGGATGTAACTCGTAAAATAGATAAGGTATAACCAGTGGATGTGGTGTATTTGGACTTTCAGAAGGCTTTCAATAAGGTCCCACGTAAGAGATTAGTGTGTAAAGTTAATGCACATTGGATTGGGGTAAGGTACTGTCTTGGGTAGTGAAGTGGTTGGCAGACAGGAAGCAAAGAGTTGGCATAAATGTGTCTTTTTCCGAGTGGCAGGCAGTGACTAGTGGGGTACAGCAGGGATCGGTGCTAGGACCCCAGCTATTGACAATATATATAAATGATCCAGAGGAGGGAACTAGATATAATATCTCTAAGTTTGCAGATGACACAAAGCTGGGTGGGCGTGTGTGCTGTGAGGAGGATGTAGAACAACATCAGTACGATTTGTATAGGATGGGTGATTGGGCAGATGCATGGCAAATGCAGCATAATGTGAATACATGCGAGATTATCTACGTCCCTGGCAAAAACAGGAAGGCAGATTATTACCTGAAAGGCAATAGATTGGGAAAAGGGGAAGTGCAAAGAGACCTGGGTGTCCATGTGCACCAGTCGCTGAAGGTAAGCATGCAGGTGCAGCAGGCTTTTAAGAAGGCAAATGGTATGTTGGACTTCTTAGCGAGAGGATTCGAGTACAGGAACAACGATGTCTTGCTGCAGTTGTACATTCCTTGATGAGACCACACCTTGAGTGTTGTGTGCAGTTTTGGTCGCCTTATCTGAGGAAGGATGTTCTTGCCATGTAGATAGTGCAGCGAAGATTCATCAGACTGATACCTGGGATTGCAGGAATGACGTATGAGGAGAGATTCGGTCGATTTGGCTTACATTCGCTAGAGTTTAGAAGAATGAGTGGGGATCTCATTGAAACTTGTACTATTCTAACAGGACTAGACAGACTAGATGCAGGAAGGATGTTCCCCATGGCGGGGAGTTCAGAAGCAGGGTTCACAGTCTAAGGATAAGGGGTAAACCATTTAGGACTGAGATGAAGAGGAATTTCTTCACCCAGAGAGTGGTGAAACTGGAATTCTCTGCCACATAGGGCAGCTGAGGCCAAAATCATTAAATATATTCAAGTAGTAGTTAGATATATTTCTTGAGGCTAAAGGGATCAAGTGATATGGGGAGAAAGCAGGACAGGTACTGCATTTGGATGATCAGCCATGATCTCATTAAATGGCGGAGTAGGCTGGAGGGTCCGAATGACCTGCACCTGCCCCCTCTTCTATGTTTCTATGTTTCTATACTGTTCTAGGAAACCATCCCAGATACACACTATGAACTCCTCCTCAAGGCTACCTTGGCGAATTTGATTTGTCCAATCAATAGACTACCGAATAAGGTCAGAGTATGCGGAGTCACGAGATAAGTAGCAGAGTAGGTTGCTAGCTGGCTTCAAGACAGAAAGCAGAGAGTGGGAGTAAAGCTTTTCTATTCACAGTGGCAGAAGGTGCGTTTTGGTGTTCCACAACGATCAGTGCTGAGATCACTGCTGTTCACAATTTACATTAACGATTTAAACTATTCAATCAAAACACAATTTCTGAATTTGCAGATGATAACAAATTGGGGCAATAGTCAATAATCTGGAGGAGTGCAATCCATTATAGGGGGATGTTAATAAACTCGAAGAATGAGCAAATAATTGGCAAATTAAGTTCAACATAGATACATACGAGGTAATACCTTTAGGCAGGAAGAATAGGGAGGTCACTTATCACTTGGTAGGTTCGAATCTAGGTGGGGTAGAGGAACAACATTTCCACTGATTTCAAATACATACATTCACTTAAATTTGCGACATAGGTTAGCAAGGCCACTTAGAAACAAATCAAGCACTAGGGTTTATTCTAGAAGGACACAACAGAAAAGTAGCGAAGTTATGCTGAGCCTGCATTGAACCTTTGTTGGACTGCATTTAGAGTACTGCTTGCAGTTCTGGTCGCCATATGTTAAAAAGGATTTAGATTCAAGGGAGAAAGGGCAGATGAGATTTACAAGAATGATACAAAAATGTGATGGTATACATATAGGAAAAGATAAAATTGCTGGGTCTCATTCCTCTTGAAAAAGGAAGGATGAGGAGTGAGCTTATAATATTATGAAAGGTTTTAATAGATTGGATAAGGAGAGAATGTTTCCACTTGTGGGGAGGAGCATAACTGGAGGCCATCACTAGAAGAGTGACACCAAGAAATCCAATAGATAATTGAGAAGAAACTTATTTTCCCAAACAGTTGTGAGAATTTGGAACTCGCTTCCAAAGTGAGTGGTTGAACCGAATAGTATAGATGCATTTCAGGGAGGCAGGACATGAGGATGAGGGAGAAGGGAACAGAGTGTTACGCTGACAGATTTAGATTTAGACAGGAGGAGGCTCGAGTGTAGCATAAACGCCGGTATGGACTGATTGGACCGAATGGCCTGTTTCTGTGCCGTATATCTGATGAAATCCTATGTAATCCTATCGAGTCATCATCTTCCAAAAGTCTCTCGATTGAAGAATTGAACGATTGGATTGGAAAATAGCAAGACGCAGAGCATTATTTAAGAGGGAACGAGAGATCAACCACGAAATTATGGGCTCATTAGACTGCTCTCAGTTGTGGGGAATGTACAACAATCTATTATTAGGACAGAGTGACAGAGCATTCGGAAATAAATGAGCTGATCAGAGAGATCCAGCATGAATTTGTAAAGGTTAAGTCATCTCTGTCGAAACTAGTTCATCGTTTTGAGGAGATACCTAAAGTGGTAGGTAAAGGACTGTCTATGGATGTTATTCAAATGGAATCTCAGAAGGCATTCAACTAGCTTGTGCATGGAATTGGAGGAAACTTATAGACTTCAAGGACAGGAAATTTACTATATTGCTGGAGACAGATAGTAGGAATAATGGCTCTGTAATCACACTGGCAGGATGTGATTAGTGGTGTCCACCGGGGATCTGAACTGAATCTCAGGTTTTCAGTAAATTTAACAATGACTTGAAAGAAGGAATAGGGAGTCGTATATTTAAGTGTGCTGGTGAAATTAATTTAACTGACGCAGTAAATAATGCACTCTTGAGCAGAAAGCTTTAAAGGGACATTGATGGATTGGGTGAGTGGGAAAAATGTAGCAGATGGAATGTAAAGTGAAAAAGTGTGAGATCTTCCAATTTGGACGTAAAACAAGATTCCTGTATTTCTTATTTGGTGAAAAACTGGGGAAAATGGAGGATCGGAAAGATTTAGGAATCAAAGTACAGAAATTAGTAAAATCTAGTGGAAAGATAGGAACATCATTACAAAGACTAGTGGAATGTTAGCCTTTATCTCAAGATGTGGAGATGCCGGAGTTGGACTGGGGTGGACATGTGTAAGAAGTCACACATCAACAGGTTATAGTCCAACAGTTTTATTTGAAATCACAAGCTTTCGGAGCGCTGCTCCTTCGTCAGGTGAAGTAGAGGAATGCATAAAGACACAGCTTATATCTCAATATATAGTTTTATCTCAAGATATAGTTTTATCTCAAGATAGCTGGGATTCGAAGTGGAGGAAGAAAGTTGTCGCTGTACAGAGCACTTGATTACGGAGACATGGTTGCAGCGTGACCAAGACTGGGTGCTGAATATCCAGGGGTATTTGATATTCAGGAAGGAAAGTCAAGAAGGAAAAGGAGGTGGGGTGGCACTGTTAGTAAAGGATGACATCAGAGCAATAGTGAGCAAGGATATTTGCTCAGAAAATCAAGATGTAGAATCAGTTTGGGTGGAGCTAAGAAGCACCAAGGGGCAGACAACATTGGTGGGAGTTGTCTGTAGGCCTCCAAACAATAGTGGATCTGTAGGGGATGGCATCAAACCGAAAAATAGAGATGAGTGCAACAAGGGTTGTACAGTAATCATGGGTGGTTTTAATCTACAAATAGGCTGGCCAAACCAAATTAGCATTATTAGAGTGGAGGATGAATTACTGGAGCGTGCACAGGATTGTGATTTAGGCCAGTACGTTAAGGAGCCAACCAGGGAACATGCTATCCTAGATTGGGTATTGTGCAATGAGAAGGGGTTAATTCATAATTTAGTTGTTATGGATAATTTAGGAAGAGTTACCATAATATGATGCAATTCTTCATTACGATGGAAAGTGAACAATTCCAATCAATCAAATTTTTAACATTACTGTGGAGTAGGAATTCCTGGAGTGTTTACAGGATGGTTTCCTGGACCAATATGTCGAGGAACCAAACAGAGATCAGGCCATATTAGAATGGGTATTTTGTAACGAGAAAGGATTAATTAGCAATCTTGTTGTACGAGGCCCCTTGAGTCAGACGATCATAATATGATCGAATTCATCATTCAGATGGAGAATGACGTTGTCGACTCACAGGCTTGGTACCTAAATTTAAATAAAGGAAACTACGACGGTCTGAGGCGCAAGTTGGGTAGGATTGCTTGGGGAATGTCACTCAAAGGGTTGATGGTGGATATGCAATGGCAAACATTCAAAGACCGCATGGATCAACTACAGTATTTGTTCATCCCAGTTTGGCATAAATATAAAACGAAAAACGTGACTCAACCGTGGCTACCAAGAGAAATTAGGGATAGCATAAGATCCAAGGAGAGGACATATAAATTGGCCAGAAAAAGCAGTAAACGTGAGGATTGAGAACAGTTTAGGATTCAACAAAGCAGCACAAAGGCATTAATTAAGAAAGGGAATATAGAAATAAGAGTAAGCTTGTAGGGAACATAAAAACCGACTGTGAAAGCTGTTATAGATATGCGAAGAGAAAAACATAGGTGAAGTCAATCGTAGGTCCCTTGCAGTCAGAATCAGGGGAATTTATAATTGGGAACAAAGAAATGGCCGACCAATTAAATACATATTTTGGTTCTGTCTTCACAAAGGAGGACACAAATTACCTCCCAGAGATGTCGGGGAACATAGGGTCTGATGAAAGGGAGGAACTGGAAGAAATCAGTATTTGTACGGAAATGGTGTTAGGGAAATTGATGGGATTGAAGGCGGATAAATCCCCAGGGCCTGATAATCTACATCCTAGTGTACTTAAGGAAGTGGCCCTAGAAAAAGTAGATGCATTGCTGATCATCTTCCAAAATTCGATGGAATCTGGAACAGTAACCATGGTTTCGAGTGTAGCTAATATTACCCCACGATTGAAAAAAGGTCGTAGAGAGAAAATGTGGAATTACAGACGGGTAAGCCTGACATCGGTAATGGGGGAAATGCTAGAGTCCATTATAAATGATGTAATAGCAGAGCACTTGGAAAACAGTGACAGGATCGGACAAAATCAACATGGATTTACAAAATGTAAATCGTGCTTGACTAACCTACTGGAATTTTTTGAGGATGTAACTGGTAAAATAGATAAGGGAGAACCAGTGGTTTTGTTGTATTAGGACTTTCAGAAGGCTTTCGATAAGGTCCCGCTTAAGAGACTAGCGTGTTAATTTAAGCAACATGGGATTGTGGGCAAGGTATTGAATTGGATAGAGAACTGATTGGCAGAGAGAAAGCAAAGAGTTGGAATAAGCGGGTCTTTTTCCGAGTGGCAGGCAGTGACTAGTGAGGTACCGCAGGGATCGGTCCTTGGACACCAGCTATTCACAATATATAATAATGATCTAGACAAGGCAACTAGATGCCATATCTCCAAATTTGCAGATGACACAAAGCTGGGTGGTCGTGTGTGCTGTGAGGAGGATGCTGAGAAACTCCAGGATGATTTGGACAGGTTGGCTCATTGGGCAAATGCATAGCAGATGCAATATAATGTGGATATATTTGAGGTTATCCATTTTGGTGGCAAAAACAGGAAGGCAGATTATTATCTGAATGGCAATAGATTGGGAGAAGGGGAAGTGCAACCAGACCTGGGTGCCCTTGTGCACCAGTCGCTGACGGTAAGCCTGCAGATGCTGCAGGCATTTAAGAAGGCAAATGGTATAGAAACATAGAAAGCATAGAGATAGGAACAGGAGTAGGCCATTCGGCCCTTCGAGCCTGCTCCGCCATTCAATGAGATCATGGCTGATCTTCGTCTGAGATCATAGCTGATCTTACCAGTTCAGTACCCCGTCCCCGCCTTTTCTCCGTAACCCTTAATCCCCTTAGCCTTCAGAAATATATCCAATTCTCTCTTGAAAATATTTATTGAATTAGCCTTCACAGCCCTCTGTGGCAGGGAATTCCACAGGCTCACCACTCTTTGAGTGAAGAAATTCTTCCTCATCTCTGTTTTAAATGATTTGCCCGCTATTTTTAGACTGTGGCCCCTGGTTCTGTGCTCCCCTGCCATTGGAAACATTCTCTCTGAATTCAGCCTGTCCAGGCCTGCCATAATTTTATATGTTTCGATGAGATCCCCTCTCAATCTTCTAAACTCCAGTGAGTACAAGCCCAAACTATTCAATCTCTCCTCGTAGGTCATTCCCGCCATTCCAGGTATCAGCCTGGTGAATCGCCGTTGCACTCTTTCCATGGCAAGAACATCCTTCCGCAGATGGGGCGACCAAAACTGTACACAATACTCCAGATGCGGTCTCACCAGCACCTTGTACAGCTGTAGTAAGGTATCCCTATTCCTATACTCGAACCCCCTTGATATGAAGGCCAACATAACATTTGCCTTCTTAATCGCCTGTTGCACCTGCATGCTCTCCTTCAGTGACTGGTGCACAAGAACACCCAGGTCCCTCTGCACTTCCCCATCTCCCAATCTATTGCCATTTAGATAATAATCCACCCTCCTGTTTTTACCCCCAAAGTGGATAACCTCGCATTTATCCACATTATAGTGCATCTGCCACGTATCCGCCCATACCCCCAACCTGTCCAAATCGCACTGTAGCCTCCTGACATCCTCATCAGAGCCCACCCCTCCTCCTAGTTTAGTGTCTTCAGCGAATTTGGAAATATTGCATCCAATTCCCTGATCCAGATCATTTATATATATTGTGAACAGCTGGGGTCCCAGGACAGATCCTTGCGGCACCCCGCTGGTCACTGCCTGCCACTCCGAAAATGAGCCGTTTATTCCAACTCTCTGTTTTCTATCCGCCAGCCAGTTCTCTATCCACGTTAAAACTTTGCCCCCAATCCCATGAGCCTTAATTTTGCATGATAATCTTTTGTGTGGAACCTTATCGAAGGCTTTCTGGAAGTCAAGGTACACCACATCCACTGGCTCTCCCCCATCTATTTTACCAGTTACTTCCTCAAAAAATTCCAGCAGATTAGTCAAACACGATTTACCCTTTGTAAATCCATGTTGACTCTGTCCGATCCTTTCCCCATTTGTCAAGTGCTCCGCTATTTTATCCTTAATAATGGACTCTAGCATTTTGCCCACAACCGATGTAAGGCTTACTGGTCTATAATTCCCTGCTTTCTCTCTACCCCCCTTTTTAAATATTGGGGTAACATTAGCTACCCTCCAATCCATGGGTACTGTTCCCGAGTCAATGGAGTTCCGGAAGATGATCCTTAGAGCATCTGCTATCTCCAGGGCCACCTCCTTAAGTACCCTAGGATGTAGTTTATCAGACCCCGGGGATTTGTCGGCCTTCAGTCCCCTCAACTTACCCAACACCATATCCCTAGAGATACTAATTTCTGTCAGCTCCTCCCTCTCATTAGTCCCTATGTTTGTCGATATTCCTGGGAGGTTATTTGTGTCCTCCTTTGTGAATACAGAACCAAAGTATGAGTTTAATTGGTCTGCCATTTCCTTATTCTCCATTATATATTCTCCCGAATCGGACTGCAAGGGACCGACTTGGGATTTTACCAGTCTTTTCCTCCTGATATACCGATAAAAGCTTTTGCAGTCTGTCTTTATGTTTGCTGCAAGTTTACTTTCGTATTCTATTTTCCCCTTCCTGATTAATCCCTTTGTCCTCTTTTGCTGTATCCTGTACTGCCCCCAATCTTCCGGTCTGGTGCTTTTTTTTGCCAGTTGATATGCCCTTTTTTTTGATTTTATGCTGTCCCTAATTTCTCTCGTTATCCACGGTTGAGTCACCTTTTTAGGTTTATTTTTATGCCAAACCGGTATAAACATGTTCTGGAATTCTTCCATTCTATCTTTGAATGCTTGCCATTGTCTATCCACTGTCAATCCCCCCAGAAACACCACCCAATCAATCTTACCCAATTCCCGTCTCATACCCTCGTAATTCCCTTTATTTAAGTTCTGGACCTTAGTCTCTGATTCAATTTCCTCATTCTCCATCTCGACTGAGAGCTCGATCATATTATGATCGCTCTGACCCAAGGGGCCTCGTACAAGAAGATTGCTGATAAGTCCCTTCTCATTGCACAATACCCAGTCTAAAATGGCCTGATCTCGAGTCGGCTCCTCGACATATTGGTCCAGATAACCGTCCCGAAAACATTCCAGGAATTCCTCCTCCTCAGAATTTTTACTAATTTGGGTAGTCCAATCAATATGTAAATTAAAGTCACCCATGATGACAGCTGTGCTCTTATCACACGCTTCTCTAATTTCCCTTTTTATGCCTTCCCTCACCTCCATATTACTATTTGGAGGCCTATATATCACACCCACTAACGTTTTCCTCCCCTTGCTATTTCTCATTTCTACCCATACAGATTCCGTTTCATCCAAGTTAATATCCTTCCTTTCCATTGCATTAATCCCCTCCTTTACCAGCAATGCTACCCCACCTCCCCTACCTTTTTGCCGATCCTTCCTAAATATTGCATATCCCTGGATGTTAAGTTCCCAGCCTTGCCCACCCTGCAGCCACGTTTCTGTAATCCCAATCAAATCATACTTGTTTACCTCTATTTCCACAACTAATTCATCCACCTTGTTCCTAATGCTTCTAGCATTAAGATACAAAGCCTTCAGGCTTGCTTTTTTCACACTCTCATTAAGAATTAGTTTGGCCCTTTGTGTTTCTCTCCTTTGCTTATTGCTTCTCACCTTTCTACCATCTATTTCTAACTTCATATGAATTCCCTCTTTTCCACTACCTAGGTTCCCATCCCCCTGCCAAATTAGTTTAAATCCTCCCGAACCGCCCTAGAAAATATTACCCCGAGGACATCGGCTCCCTCACAGTTCATGTGTAGACCATCCCCTTGGTACAGGTCACTACTCCCCAAGAACTGGTTCCAATGCCTCAAGAATTTAAATCCCTCTCCCTTGCACCACTGCTCAAGCCACGTATTTAGCTTATCTATCTTACTCTCTCTAAACTTATTAGCTCGTGGCACTGGTAGCAATCCAGAGATTACTACCTTTGAGGTCCTACTTTTCAATTTAGCTCCTAACTCCCTAAATTCAGCTTGTAGGACCTCCTCCCTCTTTTTACCTACATCGTTGGTACCTACATGTACCACGACAACTGGCTGGTCCCCCTCCCCCTTCAGAATGCTCTGCACCCGCTCCGAGACATCCTTGACCCTTGCACCAGGGAGGCAACATACCATCTTGGAGTCTCGGTCTCGGCCACAGAAACTCCTATCTATCCCCCTTACAATTGAATCCCCTATCACTATAGCCCTATCCCTCTTTTTCCCGCCCTTCTGTGCAGCAGAGCCAGTCATGGTGCCCTGAACCTGGCTGCTGGTGCCTTCCCCTGATAAGTCATCTCCCCCAACAGTACCCAAAACGGTAAACCTGTTTTGGAGGGAGATGACCGCAGGTGACTCCTGCACTACCTTCCTGCCTTTACCCTGCCTTTTGGTCACCCATTTACTGTCTGAGCTAGCCTTTACCTGCGGTGTGACCAACTCACTGAATGTGCTATCCACAACATCCTCAGCATCGCGTATGCTCCAGAGTGAGTCCATTCGCAGCTCCAGCGCCGCCATGCGGTCTGCTAGGAGCTGCAGCTGGACACACTTCCTGCACACATAGTTGTCAGGGACAGTGTCCCTGATTTCCCACATGGCACAGGAGAAGCATGACACGGGTCCGAGCTGCCCTTCCATGACTTAACCCTTACAATACCCTTTTATTTACTACGATTTAGCTTAATTATTGAATTCTACTTAGAATAAGTTTGTGAAAGTACTCACCAACCAGTCACCTACCTGTTTTCTGGTGTTGTATTTTCACTGCCGCCTCCTGTCCTGGAACCTTTTCCACCTAGGTTAGGCTCCTGAAATAAAATAAATTGAACCTACCTTTTCAACTTCCCCTAACCCCTAAAAGGTTAGAGGAGGTGGAAGGGTGGGAGACACTACACTGTAGTGTTTCGGGTTTAGCAACAGCTCCACCTATATAAGAGTTACTGGCCTCCTGCTCTCCCGACTGCATCAGCTGTGAAAGAAAAAGCCCGCGAAAGGTGAGCTTTTAAATTCACCAGTTACTGGCCTCCTGCTCTCCCGACTGCCCCAGCAGTTACTGGCCTCCTGCTCTCCCGACTGCCCCAGCTGTTACTGGCCTCCTGCTCTCCCGACTGCCCCAGCTGTGGTCTCGGGCCTCGCCTCTCTCCGGTTTTTATACCGGGCTCCGACTCACTGCTCCCGACTGGTCTCGGGCCTCGCTGGTCGCCGGGTTTTCTCCCGAGCTCCTCCTCGCTGCTCCCGCTGGTCCCGACTCCGCCTCCACCCACTGCCGATGCCGCACTGGGGCCTACCTGTGGCCTTCTAAGTGAGAGGGTTTGTGTTCAGGAAGAGTGATGTCTTGCTGCAGTTATACAGGGCCTTGCTAAGACCACACCTTTAGTAGTGTGTGCAGTTTTGGTCGCCTTATCTGAGGAAGGATGTTCTTGCCATGGAAGGAGTTCAGCGAAGATTCACCAGGCTGATACTTGGGATGGCAGGAATGACGGATGAGGAAAGATTGGGTCGATTGTGCTTGTACTCGCTGGAGTTTAGAAGAATGAAAGGGTATCTAATTGAAAGTTATAAAATTCTGACAGGTCTGGACAGACTAGATGCAGGGACGATGTTCCCGATGGTCTGGGAGTCCATAACCAGGGGTCACAGTCTAAGGATAAGGGGTAGGCCATTTACGACAGAAATTAGGAGGAATTTCTTCACCCAGAGAGTGGTGAACCTGTGGAATTCTCTATCACAGAAGGCAGTAGAGGACAATACATTAAATATATTCAAGAAGGAGTTGGATATATTTCTTAAGGCTAAAGGGATCAAGGGGTATGGGGAGAAAGCAGGGGCCGGGTTCTGAATTTGGATGATCAGCCATGATCGCATTGGATGGCAGAGCAGGCTCGAGGGGCCGAATGGCCTCCTCCTGCTCCTATCTACTATGTTTCTATGTTTCTATGTTTCTAATCCGAAAGTAGGGTCCTTAATCTAAACAAAGCAAAGTACGAAATATGAGGAGGGAGTTGGATATAATAGATTTGGGAGCTTAATTTAATTGCATGACAGTGGATTGCAATGATTAACGTTTAAGGAACGAAAGCAAGAATTACAAAAGTTATAAATTCCTTTCTGGTGCAAAAACCGAAAAGAAAAAGCGGCCCAACAATGGATAAGCAAATAAATTTAGGATAGAATTAGCTCCAAAGAGAATCCATATAGAGTTGCCAGAAGTAGCAAGCCTGAGGATTGGGAGCAGCTTAGAGTTCAGTAGAAAAGGACCAAGAGTTTGATAAAAAGGGGAAAATAGAGTATGAGAGTAAACTTGGAAGGAACATAAAAGCGGATTGCAAAAGCTTCCACAAGTATCTAAAAAGAAAACGATTAGTGTAGAAAAATGTAGGTCCCTTACAGCCAGAAACGGGCGAGTTTATAATGGGGAACAAAGAAATGGCTGGGCAATCAAACAATACTTTTTTCTGTCTTCACATAAGAGCACATTAATAACATCCCAGAAATTGTAGGGTACCTGAGGTCTAGGCAGAACGAGGAATTAAATAATTTAGTATTAGTAAAAAAATAGTGCTGGAGAAATCCCTGAAAGCCGATAAATCCCTAGCATCTGATAATCTGCATCCCAGAGTACCATAATAGGTAGCCATGGAAATTGTGGATGCATCGGTTGTCATCTTCCATAATTCTATAGATTATAGAACAATTTCTGCAGATTGAAGGGTGGCAAATGTAACCCCACTATTTAAAAATAGAGGGAGAGAGAAAACCGGGAACGACAGACCGGTTAGCCTAACATCAGCAGTAGGTAAAATACTGGAGTCTATTATAAAGGATGTGGTAATCGGACACT
The DNA here is from genome assembly GCF_052327205.1 of Somniosus microcephalus. Classification (NCBI taxonomy): domain Eukaryota; kingdom Metazoa; phylum Chordata; class Chondrichthyes; order Squaliformes; family Somniosidae; genus Somniosus; species Somniosus microcephalus. The sequence continues at coordinate 48,090,109 of NW_028225184.1, read as the reverse complement.
TAGAAAATATGAACGGGATTAGAAAATGTCAACATGGATTTATGAAAGGGAAATTGTGTTTGACAAACCTACTGGAGTTTTTTAAGGATGTAATTGGTAGAATAGATAAGGGAAACCTAGTGGATGTGTCGCATTTGGCTTTTCTGGTGGCCTTTGATAAAGTCTCATATAACAGTTTTGTGTGCAAAAGTAAGTATATGTGATTGGGGGTAATATACTGGCATGGATTGTTAATTGGTTATAGACAGGAAACAGAGAGTAGGAATAAATGGGTCTTTTTCGGGGTGGCAGGCAGAGACTATTGGGGTACCACAGAGATCAGTGCTGCGGCCCCAACAATTCATAAAATATACCAATGATTTGGATGAGGGACAAAATGTATTATTGTGAAGTTTTCTGATGACACAAAGCCAGGTTGGATTGTGATTTGTCAGGAGAATGCAAAGAGGCTTCAAGGCGATTTAGAAAAGTTGAGTGAGTGGGCAAATATATGGCAGATGCAGTATAACGTGGATAAATGTGAAGTTATCCACTTAGGTATGAAAAACAGAACGGCAGAGTACTACTTTAAAGGTAATAGATTGGAAAATGTTGATGGACAAAGGGACCTGGGTGTCCTTGTACACCAGTCGCTGAAAGTAAACATGCAGGTCCAGCAACGGTTAGGAAGGAAAATGGCATGTTGGCCTTCATTGCAAGAGGTTTGAGCACAGGATCAAGGATGTCTTACTACAGTTATACAGGGCCGTGGTGCGACCTCACCTTGAGTACTGTGTGCAGTTTTTGTCTCCTTACCTAAGAAAGGATTATTTGCCCTGGCGGGAGTGCAGCGAAGGTTCACCAGACAGGTTCCTGTAATGGTAGAACTGCCGTATGAGGAGAGATTGGGTCGACTAGGCCTGTAGTCGCTAGAGTTTAGAAGAATGAGAGGGAATCTCACTGAAACGTATAAAATTCTGACAGGATTTGACTGGGTGCAGGGAGGATGTTTCCCCTGACTGTGGGGACTTGAACGAGGGGTCGCAGTCTGAGTATACGGGGTAGGACATTTAGAACTGAGATGAGGAAAAACTTCTTCATCAGAGGGTGTTGAACCTCTGGAAATCTCCACCAGAGAAGGCTGTGGAGGCCATAGCACAGAATATATATAAGAAGGAGAGAGATAGATTTCTAGACACAAAAGGCACCAAGGGATATGACGAGAGAGTGGGAATATGGTTTTGAGATAGAGGAACAGCCATGATCATATTGAATGGTGGAGCAGGCTCGATGGAACGAATGGCCTACTCCTGCTTATATTCTCTATGATAGACCCCGTCTGGTGGAACTGCATTCAGTTCTGGGCAGTGGACCATATGAATGATATGAAGGCCCAAAAATTGCGGTCAGTCTCGATGGAGCTGCAGAGAACTGAGACTTGCTCTTCGGCACTGCTTAGTTGTGGGCAGCATATGACATCACTAAGGCCAGGAGTGCAGCCTACAGCCAATGAGTAAGTGAAGACACGCCCACAAAAGCAGTGAAAACGAAGCCACGCCCACATTAACCTCTTTCAGTCTCTTGCATTTTAATTACATTTTAAAAAACTTTCCAAACTTCTAAGAACTTCTAAAAATATTTAACTAACTGGTGCTTGTACTTTTTTATATATCCGCCGTTTGTTTTATTTGTTTTCATCAAAACCACAATCTATTGGTCCCTCTCTATACAACCTCTTGTTTTGACACCCAGAAAAAGTCTAACAATGTTTTATATCTCCTACAGGTAATGCTGTTGAACTTCAGAAATACATTCCCAACCATATTTTCAATGTTAATTTCCAGTATCAAAATATATTTTTCAGACATCATTTAGACTGTTAATAAATAAATCTGCTCTCCACGTTATAGAGGGATTATGTTGTTTGTTATAGAAACATAGAAGATAGGAGCAGGCCATTCGGCCCTGCTCCGCCATTCAACGAGACCATGGCTGATCATCCAAACCCCAGCACCCGGTCCCTACAGCGACAGCCATCCCACACAAGCTCTATCCCCGCAACCCCGCGTATTTAATCCCCCCTAACACTAAGGGCCACTTTTTAATCATACCCAATCAACCTCACCCGCACATCTTTGGACTGTGGGAGGAAACCAGAGCACCCGGAGTAAAACCCACGCAAACACGGGGAGAAAGTGCAAACTCCACACAGGCAGTCACCCAAGGCCGGATTTTACCTGGGTCCCTGGCACTGTGAGGCAACAGTGCTAACCACTATGCCACCGTGCTTCCTTTATGTTGAAAGTACAGAATTGTTCACTGAAATCTGCTAGAAGTTAGAAGGAGTAAGGATACCGATCAGCAATGATCGAATTGAATGGCAGAAACAGGCTCGAGGGACTGAATGGCCTAGTTCGATTCCTATGTTCCTATATGCTAATTATGGTGTGGTTTGCTGAAGTGCTCACAGTATTCCAGGTGTAATATATATCTTGCTTAGGTCGAAATTGGTTGACCAATCAGCCCCCGACACTGAACTAAATTGCCCAGAGTTTTGCCCACTCATTAAGGTAGCAATGTCCCATTACAACGGTCTGCTGCTATCGCCAGAATATACAGCTTAGTGCCGTCAGTGGAGTTGGATATCTGGAACTTTATTCGTTCCTGTAACTCATAGATCAATGCAGTTAAAACACGAGGCCGCATTACAGAATCCTGGGGACACCACTTGTCACTTTTTGTCAGTTAGATTACAGACACATTATTGCTGCTCTATGATTCGTAACTGCTAATCAATTCAGTACCAATGTCACTAATTTGTCTTCAATTCCATGCGCTTTACCGGACAAATGCTCGACTTAATATTACGATGACTTATTTTGATCTAACCTGTGTATAATTTTGTTAACAACTCAAGTCCCTTTTTATCCAGCTTCCCTGGCATTCCACTCTCCTTAATTTGCATGAATGATTTATTGGTGAACAATCCACAGCGGCATTCTGTGCCTCTCCTGGCATTCTCTGAAAGGTCCATCGAGATTTCTGTCAATCTTTTCATACGAGCAGCAACGCCCACTCCCGCTCCTGCTCTGTTGCTGATCACGACACCCATCACTCTTGCTGAAGCCTAATCACACAATCTATTTATCCATCCCAGTCAAGTAATTCACCACTATCCCCTTGGGTTGTTCAATGTGTCAACCAGCACCGCTACCAATTTCCATCCGGATTAATTGTTCACTATTATTATATATATGTACAAAGTGTGAAGTGGAAGGATATACGTGGATCAACATATGTAAGTGAAATCAGGATAACACTTACTACGTAGAAACTAATTTCCAAAATGGGGTTGAAGAGCAGAGGAAACTGGGGGAACAGGGCACAAATCACTAAGATTTGAGACACAATTTAATTAACACATAACAAAACAAAGAACGCCCTGGGATTCATTTCTTAAGGCAGACCACATTGGAGCACTCTCAACAGTTCTGGTCTTAATATTATAAACTGGATATAGAGGCACTGGAGGAGGTGCAATGTATATTTACTACGATGATACCAGACCTGAAATAATGTAACTATCAGAAGAGATTGAAAAGTCTTGGGCACTTTTCTCTAGGTATATAAAGACGAAGGGGTGATGTGAAAAAGCTCTTTAGGATTATGAACGGGTTTGATAGGGCAGTTGTAGAGAACATTTTTCCACTTCCGTGGGAGACCAGATCTATGGCCCATCAACATAAGATCGTCATTGATGAATCTAATAGGGAATCCAGGAAAACCTCTTTACCCAGAGAGTAGTTAGAATATGGAACTCGTTAGTTGAGGAGAAGGATATGTTGATGGGGTCAGAAGGAGAGGGTGGGAGGAGGGTCGTGTAGAGCATAACAGCAGACATGGAATTAATGGGTCGAATGACCTGTTTCTGTGCTGCCGTATAATGTAATGCAAACAAACAAGGCAGTTGTAATCCATGTGGGTGATTGCTGAATTGCTTTGATCTATTGGCTTTGCCTGAGACTTGACTCACAATGGCAACATCATGAACCTCGCTGAAGCCTCCCGACGTGCTTCTGCATTCTAGCACCTGTGGTAGCACTGTGGCCCTAATCACCAAATCTCAACGCAGACTCTACTCTTGCTCACCTGTTACCTACACTTACATTCACCCCTTCAACATGATCCACGCTCCTGGTCTCTCCACAAGACATAGTTGCCTTAAAAACTCCAGTCCCATCCGAGTCTCTTGCTAAGATATGCTTTCTCCCTTTCATCCCAGGACCTGTTCATTGAGCGACTCCTTGTCCTCAGTGTTTTCAGTTCCCATGTCAGTTTCTCTCCCCACCCCGTGTGTTCGGAGCTCGGCTGTGTTCCTAAACCTCTCCCTCCTCTAATACCCAAACCCATCATCACCTCCCCTGGAACTTTTCATCTCAGTACACTCCTTTATTCCTAAGGTCATCCACTCAGCTGCCTCTGATCCTTCAACTCCTTCCCTTGCCCTGCAAAAGAAACCATCCCCTTATCCCGCTCACCCTGCCCTGAACTTGAATTGCATTTAATTTCCTATTATCTCCCATCTCCCCATATGCCCTATCTGAACTCGTTCTGAGCACGAACACCACCTCCTGCTCCCTTGACACAAGAGAGCACAAGTACCTCCCTGCTCTTCAGAAAGTGCCAGGGAATATTTACCATTCACCTGTGAGGAAGGTAAGGACCTCGAGTTAAAGTTTCATCCAAGGTTTGGTATCTCCACAGTGCATCACTCCCTCAGTACTGCAGTGGGCGTGTCGGCCCAGATTATGAGCTCCAGTGTTTGGAATGGGGCTCGAAACCACAATCATCTGACTCAGAGACGAGAGATTGATAAACACTTACTGCACTGAACTTCGGACATCACAAAGACGGAGAATTCTAAGATGTTTCTCCACTCGCTTTGATGGGTTATCCCACCATTTGCTTGCAACTTTAGATGCCCTGAAAAGTGCATCAGCGCCTTCTGTCAGCGAACAACGCCATCACAAAAGCAGGTCACTAACATCAATCCCTTTCTATTTCGATAGAGCATAAATTCATAGCATGATACCGTCTCTCAGGAACAGAAGTAGTCCACTGCACCCATCATGTCTGTGAAAGCTGTGTGAAAGAGCTGTACAATTGTGTCCCACACCCCAGGTTTTAAATTAAAGCTGGACATTAGCGCCCTTCAATACATGTCCAATTGAATCATGAGTGTTCCGGTGGAATCTGTATCCAGCACCTTTTCACTTATTGCTTTACCAATCTTAAAATCATCTGAGTGAAGAAATTCTCCGCCTGTCCCTTCTTGTTCCTTTCTCAATTATTTTAAGTCACTGAGCTCTATTTATGGACCCAGTTTCCAGAGGATACAGATTCTCCCTATTTGCTCAAACTTACCCCTCTTAATTTAGAATACACCAATAAGGTTCTCCATTAAACTTCTCTGCACAATCGCAGATTCTGCAATCTCTCCACGTAACTGAAGTCCCTCACCCCCGGATCATCCTGGTAAACCTTCACTTTACCCTATACAAGACCTTGACATCGTTCTTAAAGATTGGTGCCCAGAACACTGCACTATACTCCAGCTGCCAGCAAGTCAATGCTTTATAAATGTTTAGCATGATTTTTACCGTAGAACTTCAGCTGAAACCTGAAATTACCCTGAATTAAGAATCTGGCGTGTATTTACCCGGAGAGAACATCACAATTACCTGCAATGGCGACATAAATTCCCCGGGTAGCGATTATACCTTTTATAAAGATGGGGGCAAACTTCCATTTCCCACTACCAGCAGAGTGTCTTACATTGCGTCAACCAGCAGATATCAGCAAGGAGATTACCAGTGCAAGTATGGATACCTTGTCAACGAGCAATGGACCTGGTCCTCACTTAGTGCCTCGGTGTGAGTAACAGTAACAGGTGAGTGAGACGGGCAGCGTTTTTGCAATATCACAACTGGTAAGTTTTTTATTTATCTGGAGAGACTAGATGAGATGGTTATGTACCTTAAAGCTGAAAAGAATAAGGGGCGGCTCAATAGAGATGTTCAAAATTATAAGGGCTATCGACAGAGTAAATAAAATAGAAACTGAACCAAAGGCACAGATTTAAGATCATTGGCAAAAGATCCAGAGAGGAACTAAAGAGCACTGTGTTACACGGCGAGATGTTGTGATCTGGAATGCCAAGCCTGGAAGGGTGCTGGAGACATATTCAATAGCAACATTCAAGAGGGAATACATTTTTGATGCATAGTAATGACCTGGACTTGGTTATACAGATCATACGTCTCAAAGTTGGCAGATGAGAGGAAACTCGGAAATATAGTGAGCAATGAGGAGGACAGTAATAGACCTCCGGAGGACAATTACACAATCCCAAACCAGCGACCTCCACCAACCAGAAGACAAGAGCTTCAGGTGTATGGGAACACCATCACCACCAGGCACCCCTCCCACTCTCAGACCATCCTGACTTGGAAATATATTGTAATTCCTTCATTTTTCACTGCATTAAACCGTGGAACTCCCTGCGGGAGCACTGTGTGAGCATCTTCCCCACACAGATTGCGTCGGATCAAGAAGAATACCCACCCCCATCTTCTCAAGGCCAACTTGATATAGGGAACAAATGACGGCCTTACCATCAGCGGCCTCATCTGGAATGATTCAAAAATATTTTGGGACCACCGAAATAACTCCATTATTTGAAATGCGAATCCGCAGAGTTAACGTGGAGGTTCAGTAATCTTACCACATGTTCATCTTCGCTAAATTAGCAGAAATAGCGATGCCCAATTAAGCATTTTCCTTGTTCCGCCTGTATTCCAGAGTAAATTTTCTGGCCTAATATCTGACTTTGGAAAGAGAATCGAAGCTGATTTATTTTCTTTGACTCTGCCATTTGATTTCCTACATTTCAGCTGTGACTTGAGCTCCAAAGTATTACATTGTCTGTGAAGCGATTTAGGAGTTGCTGAGTTCCTGAAAGGTGCTATATAAATGCAAGTTTTCTCTTGCTTTTAATCAGGTCCCGAACTCCACTTTTGTGGAATCTCAGTCCCCAATGAAAGGACTTCCCTCCAACGTAGCACAATCACTTTTGAGTGAACAAATGACATGAACAACCGCAGATCTATTTCTAATTGTGCTTTCCGTCAATTTTACCTCAGATCCGCTAACAAAGCCAGTGATGTCTCTTGAACAACCGAGTGCGGTGTATGTAGTAGGAGAGAGGGTCACCATTACCTGCACTGTGACCGGAGATTATCGCAATACAGCCTTCTACTTTGACAGAGATGGCCCAATGCTGTCCTCTAGCCCAATCATTACAAAGGGCAACATTGCAACATTCCTGATTACACAGCGTAACCAAAGAGGGCGGTACCAATGCCAATATGGAATCTCCTTCAATGGAAGGCAATTATTTTCCCCGCTGAGTGAGGCTATTACGCTGACAATAGTAGGTGAGTAACAGGGGGCAGAGTTTATTAATATGTCTATGCAACATGCTTGGTATTTTCAAAAATCCATGTGTTATTCACAATACCAAAATGAAATGTTTAACGTTAGGAGAAAGGAATAAAAGCGAAGGGCCTTTGATCTCATTGCTCAAAGCTTGACAGGATCCGTGTAACAATGGCCCTGAATACACCGCTGTGCATCTACTGTTATTAACAGCAATACTAAGATATTGCACCTGAAATTTGTCTCGGGTGGAGGAGCAAAAAAGACGAAAGTGAATCGGCTGCACGTTTTTACGCTATCCGATTCCATTGTGTGTGATATTAAACTTACTCGCTCAGCAGAAAACTGGCCGGTGGTCATTTACATTGTCCTGGCTATATCCAGCTCACAGCTTACAGCTCATGGTGGGCAATTGTGAGCAAATCCACCAAGCGGGAAAGAGCTTGTTTCGGGCCGGTTTCACGATTTACACTCCGCCCGATTTTACCATTAATTTACTTCAGTACAACGTAAAATCGGGCCGGCTGATTGGGTCACAACCTTTCGGAAATTACTTTCATTTGACTTCAAGGAGAGTATAATAGTGTGGGGTGAAAAGCGGATTGCAGAACCGTTCACGCCCGGCGGGATATTGATTTCTTGTTATCCTCACAGCTCATCCTCACAAACCATTAATATCACTTAACCTTCTGGATCAAATATTTGTGAGAGGGGAGATGGTCAGAGTTACCTGTAGAGCCCGATCTCCATATTCAGGGAGCATGTTCTATTTGTACAGAGGAGGGCAAAATAATCCAATCAAAATGGTCAAAGCCAATTCATGGGAATCCGCGGTCATCTTTGACATCACGGACAGCATGGGGACTGGGTCAGAAGATTACTCCTGTGTGTATAAGGGAACAATGTCAGAGCGGCAGATAACCTCAGACCGAAGTGATACCGTGGAGGTAACGGTAATGGGTAAGAATCAATTTTTTCACTGTAATACAATCGGATATCACTGCTTGTCTCTCACATAATGACAATATCGGAGAATGAAACATATGGCCTGCGGTAGCATTACATGGGCGATAGCGATTTGCCGCTCATTTTATGACCCGCCTGATTATGTTTTCCATTTAATTATGTGTACAAAATCAAATTGCGGCCGCCTGATTCAAGGATCCGCCTAAGAAAATGTTTATCACTAGAGGTTCGAACAATCAACGATTAGTGCCACAATGACAGCACGGCGCCAGGGATTTAACCCCACTGAGAGTACTGTCATCTCAAGAAGCTCTGCAAGCTGACAGGAGAATCTGCGTGATGAGATTTTCAATAAGATCTTGATATGCACGATATTTTAATCTAATTATCTCGTGGGTTTCCATCTCTCTCCCTGCATTGCATTTCGATAGTATTTCAATTCCACGGGACCTTCACCAGCCAGAACGACAAGGGCAGCAGACTCATGGGAGCAACATCCACTCCAAATTCACCTCCACATAAACACTGTGACTACTAGAGCTGGTCGGAGGCAGGGAATTCTGTGGCGAGTGTCTCACCTCCTGACTCCACAAAGCCTTTCCACCATCTCTTTGCACAAGTCAAGAGTGGGATTGAATACTCTCCACATCTCTGGATGAGAGCAGCTGCAACTCAGGAAGCGTGACACAATCCAAGACAAAGCAGGTCACTTGATTGGCAAATTATGCAGCACTTTAAACAGTCACTCTATCCACCACTGGCACAAAGTGGCTGCAGTGTTTACCATCTACAAGTTGCACTGCAGCAAGTCACCAAGACTTCTTCGGCAGCACCTCCCAAACCTGCAACCTCTCCCACCTAGAAGGATAAGTGCAGGAGGCGCATGGGAACACCACCACCTCCAAGTTCACCTCCAAGTCACAAATCAGCCTGACTTGGATATATATCATCATTGAGATCCCAACCTTGCGCTTTACATGAAAATCCCCAGATGCATTTCTAATTGTACTTTCTATTTATTTCACCACAGCTCCGCTAACAACACCAGTGATAACTCTTGATCAACCGAGTGGGGTGTATGTAGTAGGAGAGACGGTCACCATTTCCTGCACCTTGACTGAAGATTATCGAGATAAATTGTTCTACTTTTACAAAGATAATCAATATCTACAATCCTATCAAAATATCAGAAAGGACAACATTGGAAAAATCCCAGTTACCAGTAAAGGCCAGGGAGGGCGGTACCAGTGCCACTATAAAACCTCTGTCAAGGGAAGACGGTTAGAATCTCATCGTAGCGAGTCTGTGACGGTCACTGTAGCAGGTGAGTGACAGGGATCAATGGATTTTGTATGATTTTATCAAGCTCTTGGAATTTTTATAAAATTATGCTTTAATCATTGGAACAACATGAATGTTTTAATATTAGGATAGAGGAAGAAACCGAATGGGTTTTGAACCTATTGATCAATTCTCGAAAGGATTCATGTAATTCTGGACCTGTGTTCAATTGATGTGAATCCATTACCGACAAAGGGCATTACTGGAGATAAGGCGATGAAATTCGTCACGGGCGGTAGCTCAAAACGGGCGCTAGCGATTCGGCCGCCCGTTTTCAGCCCTGCCTGATAAAGCTTTCCATTTAATTATGTGTATAAAATCGAATCATAAACACTATGTTCAAGGATCCGCCTCCAAAAAATTGTCCCACTTCATGTTTAAACTTTAAATTTTATTGCCACAATGAAAGCACAGCGTGTGGGATTTAACTCCACTGATTGTAGTGTCAGCTCAAGAAGCTTTCCAGATGGGCTGGCCATAACAGATTACAGGTTTCTCTGTCCGAGAACAGAATCTGCGTGCCAAGACTTTCAAAATGATCCTATTATGTGTGATATTTTAATCGAATTACTTTGTGGGTTTCCATATCTCTCTCTTCATTGTATTTCGTCAGCATTTCACTTACGCGGGACCTCCACCAGCCAGAAGGACAAGGGCAGCAGGTGCATGGGAACAACATCCACTCCAAATTCACCTTCAAATAAACACAGTGGCTACTAGAGCAGGTCTGAGGCAGGGAAATCTGCGGCGAGTGTCTCACCTCCTGACTCCACAAAGCCTTTCCACCATCTCCTTGCACAACTCCAGAGTGTGATTGAATACTCTCCACATCTCTGGGTGAGAGCAGCTGCAAATCAGGAAGCGTGACACAATCCAAGACAACGCAGCTCACTTGATTGGGAAACCATGCAGCACATTAAACATTCACTCTGTCCACCACCGGCGCAAAGTCGCTGCAGTGTTTCCCATCTACAATATGCACTGCAGCAAGTCACCAAGGCTTCTGCGGCTGCTCCTCCCAAACCAGCGTTCTATTCCTCCTAGAAGGACAAGGGCAGCAGGTACATGGGAACATCACCGCCTCAAAGTTCCCCTCCAAGTCACACACCATCCTGACTTGGACATATATCGCTGTTCCTTCATCGTTGGTACGTCCAACCCTTACAATTCATTACATTGTTGTGCACTTTGACCACACTGGCCTCACTAAGGTTCAATTAGAAGGCCACCCACACCTTCTGGAGGGGAAACTAGGGATTGACAGTAGTTGCTGGACATGCCAGCGACAACCACAATGGTATATATAAAAATAATTGTGTGCTCGCAAAAACGGCTAAATTATTTCAAAAGTGTGACACTCAAAGCCTCGCTTAGATTGGTTGCTCACTGCCTTCTGTTGGCGGGGGTATCATACTTGCAGTGGTACCAGTCGCTGCTATGGGAATAATGAAGACTTTCACTCTCTCTGATCTCATCTTCACCTTGCTAAAGTAACAGCACTGGGCATTTCAAAGCAACCATTTCCTTGTTCCGCTCGCATCCCCGAGTAAAATCTCTGGCCTGAAACCGGACTTTGGACCGAGAACTTGAGCGGATTTTGGTTCTTTGGCACCACCATTTGATTTCCCACATAACAACAGCGAATACACTTCAAGATTACTAAATTGGCTGTAAACTGCTTTGGGACGTCCCATGGTTATGCATGGCGCTAGAGAAATGCAAGTCAATCTCTTTTTATAATCAATTCCCGAACTCCCCTATTGCGGAATCTCTGTATCCGATGGGAAACTGTGCTTCAACACCGCACAATCATCAATGAGTTCCCAACCTTGCACTGCACGTGGAAATCCGCAGATCCATTTCTAATTGTACTTTATATTTATTTTACCACAGATCCGCTAACTACACCAATGATATCACTTGATCAACCGAGTGGGGTGTATGTAGTAGGAGAGGCGATCACCATTACCTGCAATGTGACCGGAGATTATCGAGGCAAATCGTTCTACTTATACAAAGATAATCAATACCTGCAATCTGATCAAATGGTCAGAAAGGACAACATTTTAACAATCCCGGTTAACAGTACTGACCAAGGAGGGCGGTACCAGTGCAAATATAGGACCTTCGTCAATGGAAGGTGGTTAGAAACTCAGCGCAGTGAGTCTGTGATGGTCACTGTAGCAGGTGAGTGACAGGGAGCAGAGGATTTTAGTATTTTTCCAGCACTCTTGGTATGTTTATAAAATCATGCTTCTATCACTGTAACTGAATTAATGGTTTAATATTTGGAGAGAGGAATAAAACAGAATTGGTTTTAAGAACATAAGGATATAAGACACAGGAGCAGGAAAGGCCATTTGGCCCTTCAAGCTTGATCTGCCATTCAGTAGGATCATTCGCAATCTTCTACAGCATCTCCACTGTCCTGCACTATCCACATATCCCTTGATTCCCTTAATATTCAAAAATCTATCTACCTCTGTCTTGAATATACTCAACGACTGAGCCTTCACAGCCCCATGGGGTACTGAATTCCAAAGATTTATCATCCAGTCAGTGTAAAATTTTCTCCTCATCTCATTCCTAAATGGCCGAAACCTTAACCTGAGACTGTGGACCTTGGATCTAGACTCACACTTCTCCACATTCTGTTCCATTTGCCCTGTCCCTGCCCACTCACTTTGCCTGTCTATATCACCTGGAAGCCTTCTTGCATTCTCCTCGCACCTTAAGTTGCACCAGCTCTGTATCATCAGCAAACTTGAATATATTACAATTGGTCCCCTAATCCAAACCATTGATGTAGATTGTGAAAAGCTGAGGCCCAAGCAAAGATCCTTACATAACCCCACTTGTTACAGCCTGCCAACCCGAAAATGAATCTTTTATTGCAACTCTCTGTTTTCTGTTCGTTAACCAATCCTCAATACATGCAAATATATTATCCCCAATCCCATGAGCCCTAATTCTGTTTAGTAACCTCGTGTTTGGCACCTTATCGAATGCCTTCTGAAAATTCAAATACACCACCTCCACTGATTCCCCCTTATCAATTCTGACATTTACAACTTCAAAAAACTCCACCAGATTTGTCATACATGATTTCACTTTCATAAATCCGTGTTGACTCTGTCAATGCTATTTGTATTTTCTGAGTGACCTATTACCATTTCCTCATTAACTGATTCGAACTATTTCCCTACTACTGATGTCAGGCTAACTGGCCTGTAGTTCCTCGTTTCCTCTCTCCCTCCTTTCATACATAGTGGGGCTAGGTTTTAATCTGATTCCTCAACTCTTGACAGGATTCATGTAACATGCCCTGCATTCACTCGCTGTGCACCTGCTCACCGCAAAGGGCATTACTGGAGATAGTGTGACATTCCTCACGGGAATTAGCGTAAAACAGGCGAAAGCGAAACAGCCGCCCGATTCACACCCGACAGATTTCTGATTCCATTGCAGGCAATTGAAATGGAAATCCGGCGATGTGTAAAACGTGCTGATGTTGAGCTATCGCCTGCTTTAGGCTACTGTACAAGACGAATTTATACTCCATTGCGTCTGAATGTTGTGCATTCAATCCCGACGAAAAACATGAGCTCACAGTCCATGGCGACACTTGGAGGGTAACTTTAACCACACCCTCCAGGTGGAAAAGAGGCGGATAGGGATCGACCTTCCATTTTACTCTCCGCCCAATTATACCCTCCATTGACTTAAATGGAATCTACTATCGTGCTAGTTTACCATTGTCCCTGTGACTGAGTACTGAGGGAATGCTGTTTGATGGAGCTGAGAGATTGGATATTTAGCGATGTGAAGACAACACATTCTGACAGGGGGCGGCCGGCTATCTCTTAAAATCACGCAAAATCTGACCCTGATTTCCAATTTTACTCACTAAATGTCTGGAACTACCACAGTGGAATGTTTAACGTCAAATGGCTTCTTCCTGCCAAAGTTTTAACTCCACTGAATGTATGGTCACCTCACGAGGCACCGCCAGTGTGGGTGGCCTTGTCAGATTACAGATTCTCAGTCACATAACCGAAACAGCAGAATGAGATTTACAAAAACATCCTGATACGCAAAATATTTTAACTTAAGTACATTTAAGGTTTCATATCACTCAATGGATTTCGTCTGCACCTCGAAATCCCTCGACTTCCATCATAAAAAAGGACGGTGGCAGTCATAGCATCTGAACAGCATAATCTCCTAGTTCCACCTCCAAGTCACACACCATCCTGACTTGGAAATATATTTGGCGTTCCTTCATCGTCGCTCGCTCAAATCTTGGAAGCCCATACCGACCAGCATTGTGGGAGCATAAATGGGTTAAAGAAGAAGACTGACCATCATCTTCTCAAGGGCTACTGGGTTCGGGCACTAAATGCCAGCCTTGTCAGCGAAGCCCACATCCTACAGCCCAGCAACTCTGCACTGCCTGATGTGAAATGTAAATCCACACAGTTTATGGGAGTTGTTCACTCTTTTTATTCAGGTTATGGCTCGACTAAGTTAGCAGAAATGTGAATTTCAAAGGAAAATATCTTCTCCTGGTATCAAAGATGGTAATTTCAGCGATAAGCCCAGATTTTGGAACAAGATCCCCAACTGATTTATTTTCTTTTTGAAACCATCAGTTCCCTTTTTGTCGAATCTCAATTGCTGATACGAACATTTCAATTAAACACGTCACAATCGTTATTGAGTTACCAGCCTTTCATGGCACAAGAACATGCAGAAATCCATTTCTGTTGTTCTTTACATTCATTTACCACAGATGCAGTAACAATACGAAATATATCAACGTGGAAGAGTGTGACATGATATATTTGGTACGAAGAACGAGGGGAGACAAAAAAAACTAAAAGCTACAACGCTAAAGTGTATGTGTAACCAGAGAAACCTGGAGGTATTTGTGCACACATTGTTGAAGGTGGCAGGGCAGGTTGACAAAACGGTTATACAAGCATACGGGATCCTGAACTTCTTAAATAGCAGCATAAAGTACAAAAGCAAGGATGTCATAATAAACATTTATAAAACACTTGCTCGGCCTCAACTGGAGCATTGGGTCTAATTCTGGGCACCGCACTCTAGGAAGGGTTGGAAGGCCTTAGAGAAGGGCAGAGAAGATTTACGAGGACGATTCCAGGGAGGACGGACCTCAGTTACGTGGATAGAGTAGAGAAGCTGGGGTAGTTCTCCTTAGAGCAGAGAAGGTGGAGAGGAAGTTTGATTTGTACAATCAGACCTGCGTCCCCTGGTTACCTACCTTGCTGTCACTGGAAAAACGTTCTCCTTATTTAATCTATCTAAACGCTTCATGATTTTGATCACCTCTATTAAATCTCTACTCAACCTTCTCTGCTCTGACGAGTCAATCACAGCTTCTCCAGTCTCTCAACATAACTGAAATCCCTCTTCCCTGGAACCATTCTGGTAAATCTCCTCTACACCATCTGTAAGGCATTGACATCCTTCCTAAAGTGTAGTGCCCTATTCTGGGACACAGTATTCCTACATGGCGTCTAACCAGTGATTCCTACAGCTTTAGCATATCTTCTTTGACTTTGTAGTCTAAGCCTCTGTTTGATACAGCTTTTCTTTAAATGTAACCTCAGCCTATCCCGCCACATTCAAAGACTTGTGCATGTGCACCCCAGGTCCCTCTGTTCCTGCACCACGTTTGAAATTGTACAATTTCGTTTAAACATTCCCTCTTAATTCTATCTACGAAATTGTGTCACTTCACACTTATCTGCATTAGATTTCATCTGCCATGTTTCTCTCAATTTCACCAGTCTCTCTATGTAATCCTGAAATAAAAACAGAACATGCTGTAAATACTCAGCAGGCCAGGCAGCCTCTGTAGAGAGAGAAACAGTGTTAACGTTTCACATCGATGATCTTTCCTCAGAACTGGAAAACTTAGAGTTATAAAACATTTTAAGCAAATGCAGAGGCAGTGAAATGGGGAAGGGAGGAAAGATCAAATGGGAAGGTCTGTGTTAGGTTGGAAGGCAGGAAAGATTAAATTACAGTAGGTCTGATTGTACAATGCAAAAGGAGATGGTATGGGACCAGTAAAGAAACAAAAGCTGGGTCTAGAGGACTGTAAATGGGAATAGCAGAATCATGTCCCCTTGATGTGTGTTGATATCATCCTCACTGCTCACTATATTTTCGACTGTCTTGTCTTCTCCAAACGTTTCAGTTATCCCCTGTGTACACAAGCCCAGCTCATTCATATTTTGGTTCTCAAGAATAAGTCTATATTGCATTTTGAATCGATGGTCACTACTTGTTCCTTTCGAATTACAGGTCTACCCAAACCAAATATATCAATGGATTCCAATGTTCTTGTGAAGGGTGGAGAAGTCACCTTTAACTGTACAAGCCCACGGGAGCTTCCTGGCATCACATTTTACTTATACAGACATGGAGAAACGAATCACACGGATGTCCAGCATGCTGCTGCAGGGTGTAATTCTCTCACCTTCACCATCAGGAATATAGGTCATTCCGATGGAGGAAGTTACACCTGCCTGTACAAAGCGGATGTGAGCGGAAGGCGGCTAACATCGGCTCTGAGTGACCCTGTACATATAACTGTAGGAGGTGAGTGAGATTCACAGAGTCACTGTATTTATCGGACCCCAGCACAAGGGGTGCTTGCATCATAGTTAGTGTGCATCAGTTGTTCTGTTTAAGGATTAAAACTGGCATGTAAATGACATCAATATGTTAAAATTCTTATTGGATGTTGACTCATAGGCTGCCCACTTTACACCCCGTCATACAGGACTGAACAGGTGGGCGATGTGACATTGCCCACTTTTACACCAGTGCTCGAATACCCTTTGACTCTTATTCCATTAAGTGTTTGCTACTTACTGCGTGACTGATGGCAGAACTAAAGCGCTAACCATAGGATGGTTTTACTTCTCCAACTCCGATTAAAAGTTTGATTCACTCGCTTTCTCCTGTAGTTCCTCATCGATTCTATAATAGTGCAAGATTAACCCTAGGGAAGTTGAGAAAAAAAAATATTCACGTTACCGACTTTAACAAAAGGTCATTTTAACCTGGTAAGCAATAAGCAAAACAAACAATCTGCTGTTTGAAATATACAACAGTTCAGTCGGCGTCTGTGGAGAGAGCAGGATGTTGTGACAAAGGTCCACACCTAAAAAATTAGCTCAACTCATTCTCTCCTCGCATGCGCAGTTTTGACCCAATGACCAGAATGAAACTTACAGAATGAAACTGACTAATTTACGTGCAATCTGTTATATTTTTGCCGCCAGCTGGGAACAGTCGCTTTGTCCCAGAACACGGTTAATATCCAATGAAAGAATCAAAGAATGAACGAGGCAACTAATCAATCGAACAATGAGAATCAGCTTCGTGCTGCGTCATGTTCTCCCAATGCATTGTGACGTCAACTGCATGCCAAACCCCCGCCGACTTTATTACTGATTCGCTGATATTGCAGCACTGATTTAATGCGGGTCATTTATTATAAAAAACACAGGAGGAGAGAACGACTTTGAACATTTGAGGCACGTTTTCGAAACAGTGAAAATCCAAGGAACCGCTAACATTAAGTATCGCGAGTGTTGGAAATGCTATGCCATTTTATGTGAAGAGACAAGGGAATCTGAGGCCGTTCTCCTTAGAGCAGAGAATGTTAAGGGGAGATGTAATAGAATGGTTCAAAATTATGAGGGTTTACGCTAGAGCAGATAAGGAGAAACTGATTCTACTGGCAGTAGTGTCGATAACCACAGGGCACAGATTAAAGATCACTGGCAAAACACAGAGGGGAGATAAAATTATTAAATAAACAAGCGAGTTGTTGTAATCTGGAATGCACTGCCTGAAAGTGAGGTGGAAGCAGATTAAATAGTAACATTCCAAAGTGAATCGGATATATACTTGAAAGTGAGAACAAAATGCAGGGCTGTGGGGAATGAGCAGAGGTGTGATACTATTTGTATAGCTCTTTCACAGGCACGATGGGCCAAATGGACTCATTCTTTTCTGTGCAATTCTATGATATTATATCAACCTTTTAATTTCTTATGTATTTTTTCTGCTTTGGAATTCACTCCGGATCCACTGCCTATCGGTGGCTTCTGTTAAGCTGCAGATTATCTATTTTTTGTAGAAACTGTTGTTTAACTTGGTTACGCTGTGTCCCTTTACCTCACTTAGATAAATCCTTTGCGCTGGAGGCTGGTGTTGGCTCTGCTGTGGGTCTGATTCTCATCTTTGTTCTGTTGGGTGTGTGCTTCTGGAAGAAAGGTGGGTTAATCAACATGCATTATCCGTTCATTACAGACACGCAGACCATGCTTACTGCCGCCTCTCCATGAACACAGTACTGACAACCTCCTCCAACCATCTCCCACTTCACCCATAAGCTCGGGCTGTAAATATTTGGAAATCGTAGACTGACAGGCGAAATAGCGAGGGTCGAAGCAGAAAGGGTCCTGGGTAGAAATGCGTCTTTGGTGGAAGCACATAACGGGAGTATTTTAAATAGCCACCTGTTATTTGCTCCATCCGATATTTAGTATCATTGATTTCAATAGAATATAGATTTTAACGTAGAATGGGCGGCTCAACGCTACTGCTAATTTTGAGCAACTGCATTACTGGGGTACAAATGTGTCTTACTTGATCGTGCAAGATGGATGATATCGCATTTGCCACTTATGGTATTCCCCATGTATGGAACTGAATGTCCTGCGGGGTGTAGAACATGCAGAGTGAGCGATACCGCCCATTTTCCTTTACCAGTCAAGTGGAATTCCAACCCACAGTGTCACATTGTAACGAATGAATCGAAAAACTCGGTATTCTTAGTCTGGAAGGAGACGGCTGAGAGGTGATGTTGTGGAGGTGGTTAGGGTAGTACATGAGTATGGAGGAGGAAAATCTGCAACACAGCATGGAATGAAATTATAGTTTAGCGGAGCAGGAGATGGGCGCTGTGTACAATGGAAATCCTGCCTGAATTCGACCGTTTCCCACCGGTGGGTTAATTTAAAAGTACCCCCTTCGGGTTCCTTCATAAAACATTGGGTGGTTGTGTCGGGACAGTTATGGTGCTGGGGCACAGGTTTCTGTGTCCAAAAGACCTTTTCAGCTCATTGACTCTACTCTTATTGCTATTTCGTAAACCATTATTTGGCTCAGATTTCTAACACTTACATTTTCTTCTCAGGGAAGTGGAGAAGCAGCAGAGAAATGAGGTGAGATCATTGACTGTTGAATTGTCAATTACAACCACACCTGCCAAGATAAAACTCAGATGCAGATGTTCAGGAATAATTGTACCCTGTATACTTCACTTCCTTTTCATATTAGAAAGAAACTCCCCCACTCACACTCACGCACACATTCCAACACGCAATTAGACGTATATACATACATACACTCACAAATACATATATATATACACAGAGTGGTATACATAATCACACACATTCACACACAAGAACACATATATTTTCTCATACGTTCAGTGAAAGACACAGATATACGCTCATAATAAAGCATACACTCAAACTCAAACACACACATATTAAAACACACATACACACACTCAAACACACAATCATAATAAAACACACACACACTCAAACACACACACAATCACACAAACTCAACCATATTCAAACACTAATCCAGGCAGTTTTCACTTACTTCAGTAATTTTGTTTGCATCTGCACTACATCCCTTTAAATGTGTTTTTGTTCATTATCTCATTAAACTATAGCCTTTCTCATCTGGGGATCCCATATTAACAACAGCTCAATGAGAGATGAAATCCCTCTTTGTGCTCACTGAATCGATATCGCGAATCGGTTTGTGATGATTTCATCAAATTGTTATTTTTAGCCCAATGTAAATTCTGCTCGCCAAAAAGATTGTCCAACGGGAGGAAATATTCACAAACTATGTAATGGTGCCGCTCCACATGGTGAGAGCAGGAAATAGGTCCTCATTAATCACCCTAGACGTCAAACTAATCATTAGTTCCAGGGTAACAAGGAATAACCTGGCCTGGGAACAGTTGGATAAACACATGTTCCAGGACGTGGGCAGAGAGATACTTCTACATATAACATGGGATCCATGTCTGAAATCCAATCAATACCTGTATCAAGAATTTAATGATCTGTGCCATCGAAAATAAAATGATTAATTGACGATATATGTTGTTTTAAGGAACACAGCGCCTCCTGGTGACCAAAGCAGTGAGACCCTAACATGTAAGTTCAGTTTTGTATTCGTACATCCAAAATTCTCCTTTGCATTTAGCTTTTCTTGCAGTTAACGAAAAGGAATGAACACAATATTATTGTTACATTTCTAGGAACCGTTTGTAGACATTTTATTGTATTAGCAAACCAACTGTGAATCACATATACTGTCAATCATTCTGAATCATTTAGTGAATCTGACCAAGAATCAAAATAAACTCTGAATATATATTTTCATCATTCAATGAAAGTGATTTTTCAGACAGGGAGTGATGAGGGAGTGTAGTCAACAGATGCAGAGAGGATAGTCGGAAAGAGGTCGCTGGACCCGGCACATAGATGTAAAACAAACCCCTTTTTTATTCCGACCCACTGTGCTAATTTGTTTCTAATAGGAAATCTGATCATGCATTGTTTTAAACATTTATATATTTACAGTACAGTAGTGTAATAGGTGGCAATTGCTGAAGCAAGTGGAGTCGGTAAAAGCATCACAGGTTTTTGCAAACATGCTGAGAAGCTGCACCACGCCACCACTGGTGGATAGATGTAATTACAGTATGCCAAATTTCTGTCGCAGATTTTGATTCTACAAGTGAATCAAGCAGAGGAATTTATCATGAGCAATGTGAAGCAACTAATTACAATCGGAAGTGCGATTTATAAAGAGCACAAAAGATTTGTATGGTATTGCTCATCGAATTCGCAGTGCAATAGGCATGTGGAGTCCGGGCTAAGTAGAGTCTTCAAGTGCAGCATTGCAGGGTCATCTTCTTAGGGTGTCAGTCGGAACCGAGGATGACTTGCTTCCACACTAAAAATTAGTTCTCAGGTGACTACACGCTCTGTCAAAGGTGGGGCAGACGGTGGTTGAAGGGGTGGGTTGGTGGGCTGCATGGGTTGACGTGCGCTCCTTCCACTTTTTGCTCTTGTCGGGTAGTGGATTACTGGACCGGGGTACACAGATGTAATTAAATTCCAATGTTGGCCGTCTTTCCCTTTTGTACAATACTTCACGTTTTATTGTTATTTAATGTTAAATAGCAAAGCCCTTTCAAAGATGTGAAGCTAACACATTGGGTTAGGAGTAGCATCGAACTTCTTCTCCAGTAACGTTTAATGCGTTGTAGTGCCACCCGTGGTTAGATGGTGTAACAACAGTGTGAGACATTTACATATAAAGTTTCCAGAATAAAGGATCACAACGGTTATTGTAATGAGAAAAGATTGAACAAAAAGGATGACAACATTTTAACAACAGCAAGTAAGATTTTGTAGAGAGGTAGCAACGTGCCTGTATGATGTAAATATTTCGGAATCAAGTGTTTCCTTATTCAAATAGCTAAAGTTATTATCATGGATAAAAATGCATTAATATTCAGCAATCGAGAGTTTAGCACTCATTGAGATCACAGGACAACTCTAGATTAGGCAAGCTATCGCTGCATCAGCGATAATCCGAGAAACATCAAGTCATACAGTGAAAATCTACTGCCCATGTCGAGAGAAACCTCAGCCAACCCATCCACTTCCTGGAGAAACCGAGGAATTGAGAAGGGAAGCTCAGCATAGGAGGTGCATTCACTTCCTAGTGGATAGTCAAATACCCATTGGTAGTTGTCAATGGCCAGCTAGTTCCCACTATTGAGTGTGGAGATGGTGTCCCATCCATATGATGATAAACAAAACCTCCATAGGAATAAAACTCTTTAATAAAAGAGGGAAATGCTCTAAGTATTTAAACATCAATCCATTTGTTATTGTGTTTTGTTTTGTTTAGATGCTGTTCTTAACCTACAAACATTGCCGAGAGTAAACGCTGTAAGTTAAAAATGCACTGGGATTTTATTTTTCCATTGATGTGGACTTTTATCTCGCTCATTCCATCTCCTGGAACGATGTGTCCAAATATTTGTTGCCTTCAGAGTTCTTCTTCTTTTGAAATATCACAATTGCCTTGTCCAGTAATTAATATACATGAGGACAAAAATGTTTTTGATCACACTTCAATATGTCTTTAAACGGCGACAGAATGATGTCCAATGCAGAATAATGAACGGATCTCTATTTTTCTAAGCGGATTGAACAAATGTATTTGCAATAGAACAATAATATTTGAGGGGTGAGGTGTAGATTTGGGCCCGCTATAGGAACTGAAGGGAAATTACAGAGTTCAATTACCACGAATGCAGTTGCAAACATACTCCTGTACAAGCGAATCTAGGCAGTGTACAGCATTTACAGTTTAACAATTGGTTAATGTCTGGAATATGCAGAGCATTTTGACATAAACAAGACCATTTTCTATTTCACCCTCTGAACCAACATGCGGTTTCCACGTCTTACACACAACATCCTAGTATCCCACCTGGAAAGTTAAGTTGTCCCTTCATTTTCCGATGCTGTCAGAGATAGGCGCTGGAACTTTTGGCTTAGAGTGGGCCTAAAACAGTGATCTGGATTCAGCCGCCCATTTTACACCTTACTGATGTCCCTTTCCATCGATGTCAAAGTGATCGGTGGCCGAACCCTTATCGTCCCTTCAGCACCTCTGATCAAGTAGAAAATTCCTCCCGCTCTCTGTTTCCATCATGTCCTGCTGCCCTGCTGCTGCTCGAGAGTCCCTTCTTGTTTTGAACAAACAGCATTACCTGAGGTGAAAACTTCATCTGCAAATGTAACCGTTAGCAGACAGTTAATACCCTTTAGAGCAGTGCAATATTCCCCGTTTAATACTGCTCACTCCAACAACGCTGCTTTTGACATTTTTCGGCTTCTGCCTTGGAGCATCAGCTGATAGAATTTCGCTGAACTGTTACCAGAGTGTAGTTGTTCGATTGCATTTCTGACCATTTGCACCATTCCTTTCAGAGTCAGCGAGACACCGTCCAGAACCTCGATGAGGACTCCGTCCTCTATGCAGCAGTGAAACTCTAGAAGACCAGGCACATCCATCTCAACAGTACCGGACAATGCCATGGTCATCAGCATTTCACCCATTAAAATATTATTCAGCGAGACTTTGTGCTTGCAAGAAGCCATCTATAGAAATGTCATCTGTGAGAAATGTCTGACCCCAGTCCAGGTATTTAGTTTACTTTGTGCGTAATTTAAACAAACATTTTAGAACATGGTAACCAGGAGCCGGCCATTCAGCCCCTCGAGCCTTCTCTATGGAATGAGATCATGGTTGGTCTGAACGTCAACTCGGTTTACCCGGTTTGTGCCAATCATTTGATACGCTGACCTAACAAAACTTTTCAATCCCTCTCTCGAAATCTCCTTATTGTCCCCCAGCACAGAGCCTTTCTGCGGGTAAACTTCTAAATTTCTACAAAACTTCGCGTGAAGATGTGCTTCCTGAATTTGCTTCTGAGCGGCCTACCTCTAATTTTATAATTACCTTGTTATAGATTTCATTACCAGAAGAAATAGATTACCTATAGCCAACCTATCAGATAGTGTAAACATTTTAAGAACCTTGATTAATTTACACAATAATCTCCTGTACTCAAGGGAAAACAATCCAAGTCAATGCAACCTATCCTCAGAATGTAACTCTCTAAGCCCCGGTAACATTCTGGTGAATCTGCGCTGCACCCCTTCCAAGGCCAATAGATCCTTCCTGAAGAGCGATGCCCAGAAATGACCGCAGTATTCCAGACCGGGTCTGACCAAGGATTTGTACAACTCAAGTTTAAATTCCATCCTTTTTGCCATGTTCCTTGAGATAATTGTGACTGAATCGCTGTTTCTGTGTAGCCGGGCACAAAATGCAAACTTGGCCCCCAGTCCATGAATTTGAATAATCGATTAACCACCGGATTGGGGGCTATCAATTTCGCCAATACTCTCGGCACCACCTTGCAGCAGGAGGGTAGAAGCGGTGTTTTAGTAAAGTAAAACTTCTTACTAAGCTTGCACATTACAGAACGGACCTAACTTTGGGGAAATTAGAATAGATCAGGAAACTTCATGAACATCTTTGCCCTCTCCGCTACTGCTGGAGTTTCCTCCAGGAAGTCAATTCTGCTCTAAATAATTTGGTGTAAAATATGTTTTTGCTTTTACTGCCTGGGTGCTAAGTTTCACCATAGCAGAGCGCCGAATGTTAAATCTGGCGCAGAGTATCGCGCGCACCTTGAGGAATGGGATTGACTTTCCTTTCACTGATAAAAACGGGGTTTATTATGTTAAAACTGTGCGATTCCCCTCTGCCCTGCCAGAGTTTCCTCTCTGCGCTCTGCCCGGGTGATGCTTTGTTGCAGGAAATAATTATAACTGTTAATGGCATGGAAGATGATTTAATAGCTTTATAATAGCATATGCATTTGAGCGTACAGCAATGTCATGTGTTCAATATCTGAATAAAGGCATTACAATTTCGCAGAAGTCTAATTACACAGTAGTGGTGTTTGTTTATTTACTACAAGGTCCCATGAGGTTTGAAAGTCCAATAAAAACAATTTGCATTTATATCCTTTCCTTAAACGGTCCAAGGTGTTTCACAGGAAGGTAATCAGAAAAAAATTGAGATCGAGGTATCTGAGAAGATATATATTCCTTGGCTCACCTAGAGTGCAAAAATCAATCTGTCTCAGCCTTGAATATGCTCAACGAATCAGCATCCACAGCCCTCTGGGGTAGAGAAGTCCAATGATTCATAACCCTCTGAATGAAGTTATTCCTCCTGATCTCAGGAATGAATCTATTGAACCTTCGTTGCACCACTCCTAAGGCATGTATATCCTTGCTCCGATAAGGAGATAAAAATGGCTGAGACGTTAAACCGAGTCCCCGCTTACTTTCTCAAGTAGACATAAAGTATCCAATGGCACTATTCGATAATGCGCAGGGGCGTTCTCCCCTGTGTTCTGGACAATGTTTGTCTCTCAACCAACATCACCAAAACAAATCATCTCCACCTCATAACAATAGAAAATGCTGGAAAAACTCAGCAGTTCAGGCAGCATCCGTGGAGAGAAATTTGAGTTGACGTTTCGGGTCGGAACCATTTTTCAAAATTGGAAAGAAAATAAAATCGATCGAAGGCAGGACTGCGATCGACAAAAGAAGTAAAAGAGACAATAAAAGGTATTCGAAAGCAAACGAGATGGTTATAGGCCGGTGGAGACAAAAGACAGCTGAGATTAGGTGTGAAGTGAACTAGCAGGCAAGAGACAGCTGCCAGGTGAGAGGGAGAAACAGAAGGAAATGCGGGTGGGAAGGAAGACCCAAAACAAACGGGTGAAAAAAATTTTAAGTAAAAAAGTAATAGGGGACGAGGTTATGATCTGAAATTGTTGAACTCGATATTGAGTCCGGAAGGCTGCAAAGTGCCTAATCGGAAGATGAGGTACTGTTCCTCGCATTGCACTTCGTGGGACATTGCTGTGCACAAATTGGATGCCGCATTTCTGACATTGCAACAGTGATTGCTCCTCAAACGTACTTCATTTGCTCTACAGTGTTTCCTGAGTTCGTGAAATGGAAGACTTTATTTTTTCTTTCGACTTTAACAGGGTGGAAATACCTTGCCCTTACTAAAGCCCCCACAAAACATACTTTCCGCCCTCTTTCACGTCCACACATCTCCACTAACGGGCAGGTAAACCTATATCACTCATGATACACTAGCTCCCAAAGATAAAATTACAAACGTTGTGTGGACCAGCGGTCAGCGCTTTGTAAAAGTGAGAACTGAAGATTGGGCTGAAATCTGAACTGTGATTCAGAAAGTGGGAGGACCAATCATCGGCAGCCAATGAGGAACAAGAGGGGCTGCTCGCTCACCGTGGACACCATCACATATTCAGGCACTACCCATTGAACTGAGCTGTTTCTGGAAGCCTGAGATTAACTCCTGCTCCGATATAATTAAATGTTTGGAGGTGATGAGTCTGTGGGAGAGGCGCTCAAAGAAGCAAACAGCAGCCCTTGGACAGCAGCGCTCCTCTCTCTGTCCAAGGTTTGCGTGCTTAGCTGTCAGTGTGGATGTAGCTCAGTGGTAGAGCGCATGCTTTGAATGTATCAAGGTCACGTGTTATAATTTTTAGTCTCTCCAAGCACATTATGACTGTAATTATTAAAATATAATCTCTATTTTCTCTGACAGAGAGCCAGCTGCCCAGCGATACTGATGGCTCACAGCTTTTAAATACTTTTCTGTTCTCAAGGTTTCTGCTCCTCTTTGAATATTTCAAAAACAGGTCTGTGGCATAAATGCAATGACCAAGGTTTAGTTTCCAAGCTGACATCCGATCTTTGAATCAGCAAGTGAGATGGAAGAACCACAGGGCGTCAAACAGGAACTAGAGCTGTGGCTGCTCGCTCAGCATTGTGACGTCACACAATCTGGCCAGTCTGTGACTGTGGGTGAAGAGCAGCTTCGGCCCACTGAATGTTTCTGGAGCCTCAGCTGTTGTAACCTGCTGCCCTCATAAAGCAACATTCAGCAACTGTGGTTAAAGAAAATGCTTGGAGATGCAACTTAGGCTCACATACCACTGAGCTACATGTCCGGGGCACCAAGCTAATGACATCAAGGATAGAAGGACTGAGTTCCTTACTTTCTCAATGCCAACATTCATTTGCTGGACTTAAAATAAGCTCCTTTTTTGCTCCAAGTATGTACTGAATATGTGCACCTAATACAACTGTGGGTGAAGAGAAGAAACCAGGGCTCAGCACAGAAGTGTGAAAGGGGCATTGAGCAGGAAGACATGGGGACTCCTTGGGCTCCTCCCTCAGGGAAAAAGGAGACTAAGAGGAGACCTCAGAGAGGCCTTTATCATTATGAAGAGATAACAATATATTATCATAGAATCTTACATCACAACAGGGGCATTTGGCTCCGTTGTGAGAGTGCCGTCTCTTTGAAAGAACAATCCAATTTAATCCCACAACCCACTATTTGTCCCATAACTATCCTTCTAAGAACATATAAGAAATAGGAGCAGGAGTAGGCCATTTGGACCCTCGAGCCTGCTCCTCCATTGAATAAGATCATGGTTCATCTTCTACCCCAAATCCACTTTCCTGCACTATCCCAATTCCATCAATTCCTTTAATATCCAAAATTCTATCGATCTCTGTCTTGAATTTACTCAAGGATTGAGCATCCACAGTCCCCTGGGGTGATTAATTGCAAAGATACACCACCGTCTGAGTGAAGAAATTTCTCCTCTTCCCAGTCTTAAATGGCCGTCCCCTTATTCTCAAACTGTGACCGCTGGTTCTATACACTGCAGCCAAATGAAACATTCTCGCTGCATCTAGCCTGTCGAGCCCTGTAAGAATTGTATATGTTTCGAGAGAATATAGGCCTAATCTACTCAACATATATTAATAGTACAATCCCCCTATCCCAGCAATCAGTCTGGTGAACCTGTGTTTGCACTCCCTCTAAGGCACGTGTATTTTCCTTAGGTAAGGAGAACAAAAGTTTTCACTGACAGTCTGAATGCTTATCCTCACATATAGCATGTACATTGCACTTGTTGACTAGGATCAGTTTCTGAGGATCCTCGTTCTCTATCTCACATCAGTTCCCTTTAGTCAGTCCACTATCAATCAGACTAATCCCGTTGTAACCCTGTAGCTCCCTACGAGGTGTTACCGAGATCTGGAGCAAACTGTTCAGATGCTGCTGCCGACTTCCTTTCGTTAAGTTTCTGCTCATCTCCCCTGTAAACATTAAAAGAAACTGCAGCAAAGCAGCAATTGTGAAGGTTTTGTGACCAGACCAAAATCCGATGTCCGAAACAGAAAGTGAGGTGGAAGAACGACAGGGAGTCAAACAGGAACAAGAGCTGTGACTGCTCGCTCTGCATTGTGAATACACACGATCCCGTCAGCCAGCGGCTGCTGTGAGCTGAGATGTTGAGGAGTCCGGGTTGATGAAGAGCAGCTCCGGACCAATTCAATGCTGCTGGAGCCTCAGATGTTGGAACAACTTGCTGCCCTCATGAAAAGTGGATGTTTAAACTAGTGGATGGGGTGCCGAGCAAGTGCACTGTAATCAAGGGAAAAATTAACGGGCACTTGGGAGTTTAAATTAGTGAAGTAGAGCCACCACGAATTTGTAAAAGGAAGATCGTGTTTGACTAATTCAATTCAAATTTCTGCTAAGATAACAGGGCGGATTGATGAAGGGAATGCAATGGATGTTGTCTACATGGATTTTAGGAAGGCATTTGACAAATTACCACATAGAAGGCTGGGTACCAACATTGCGCCTCATGGAATAGGCAAGTTAGATATGGAATTGGCTTAAGGACAGAAAACATCGTGTTGTGGTAAATGGTTGCCTTGCAGACTGGAGAATCGTAGACAGTGGTGTTTCGCAAGTGTCTGTGTTGGGGCCACTGCTTTTTTGAAATGTTTAAATGACCTGCATATTTGTATACAGAGTAGAATTTCTAAAATTGCTGATGACACCAAACTTGGGGGTGGGTGACAAACAGTGGGGATGATACCAATAGACTGCAACAGGACATAGATATGCTAGCAAAATGGGAAGACAAGTGGCAGATGGAATTTAATACAGAGAAGTATGAGGTGATGCATTTTGGCAGAAATAACAGGGAGGTGCAATATACACTTCATAGCACAGTTTTAAAGAGTGTGCAGGGAGAGAGGGACCTGGGAATTAATGTGCATACGTCCCTGAAGGTGGCAGGACATATTAGGAGTGTGGTTAGCAAAGCATATGGGATATTGGGCTTCATAAATAAAGGTATTGAGTACAAAAGTACTGAAGTTATGATGAACGTTTATAAAGCACTGGTTATGCCATAACGGGAGTATTGCGTTCAGTTGTGGTCACCACATTTAAAAGAGGAGATTAACACAATAGCAAGGATGGATATTAGCACTAATTATGTGGTACCCGTAGGGTTAGAGCTGACACTTACCAAGGGGCAGAAAAAGATAGTGGGAGTTGTATACAAACACCCAAAAAGTAATACTGAGTTTGGGGCTGACATTAAACGGGAAATTAGAGAAGCATGCAATAAGGGCACAGCAGTTATCATGGGTGACTTTAATCTACACTTAGATTGGGCTAACCAAATTAGTAACAATACTGTGGACGAGGAAATAGTAGACTGTATACGGGATGGTTTCCTGGACCAATTTGTCGAGGAAACAACTAGAGATCAGACCATCTTAGACTGGGTATTACGTAATGAGAACGGATTAATTAGCAATGGTGTTGTGTCCGGCCCCCTGGGGAGGAGCGATGATAATATGATAGAATTCTTCATTAAGGTGGAGAGTGAAATAGTTGAATCAGAGACTAGAGTCCTGAATTTAAATAAAGGAAACTACGATGTTATGAGGCAGACAAAGGGATTAATTAATAGGGGGAAAATATAATATGAGAGTAAGCTTGCAGGGAACATCAAAACGTACTGGAAAAGTCTTTATAGATATGTGAAGGGCAAAAGATTGGTGAAGTCAAGCGGAGGTCCCTTGCACTCAGAATCAGTGGAATTTATACTGGGGAACAAAGAAATGGCAAAACAATTAAATACATACTTTGGTTCTGTCTTCACAAAGGAGGACACAAATAACCTTCCAGAGATGTCGGGGAACATAGGTTTGAATGAGAGGGTGGAATTCAATGAAATCAGTATTTTTAGGGAAATTGTGTTAGGGAAATTGACGGCATTGAAGGCCGATAAATCCCCAGGGCTGGATAATCTACATCCTAGGCTACTTACAGAAGTGGCCCTAGAAATAGTAGATGCATTGCTGGTCATCTTCCAAAATTCTATAGACACTGGAATAGTCCCCATAGATTGGATGGCAGCTAAATTAACCCCACTATAAGAAAGTTGGTAGCGAGAAAACGGGGAATTATAGATCGGTAAGCCTGACATCGGTATTGGGGAAAATGCTAGAGTCCATTATAAAAGATGTAATAGCAGAGCACTTGTAAAATAGTGACAGGATCGGACAAAGTCAACATGGGTTTACAAAAGGTTAATCATGCTTGAATAATCTACTGGAATTTTTTGAGGATGTATCCAGTAGAATATATAAGGGAGAACCAGTGGATGTGGTGCATTTGGACTAACAGAAGGCTTTCGATAAGGTCCCGCATAAGAGATCAGCTTGCTAATTTAAAGCACATGGCATTGGGGGGAATGTATTGAATTGAATAGAGAACCGGTTGACAGACAGAAAGCAAAGAGTTGGAATAAACGGGTCTTTTTCCCAGTGGCAGGCAGTGATTAGTCGGGTACCACAGGGATCGGTGCTAGGACCACAGCTGTTCACAATATACATTAATGATCTAGCCGAGGGAACTAGCTGTAATATCTGCACGTTTGCAGACGACACAAAGCTGGGTGGGGGAGTGTGCTTTGAGGAGGATGCAGTGAAACTCCAGTATGATATGGACAGGTTGGGTGATTGGGCAGATGCATGGCAGATGCAGTACAATGTGGGTAAATGTGAGGTTATCAACATTGGTGACAAGAACAGGAAGACAGATTATTATCTGAAAGGCAACAGATTCGGAAAAGGGGAAGTACAAGGAGACCTGGGTGTCCTTGTGCACCAGTCGCTGAAGGTAAGCATGCAGGTGCAGCAGGCGGTTAAGAAGGCAACTGGTATGTTGACCTTCACAGCGAGAGGATTCGAGTAAAGGAGTAAGGATGTCTTGCTGCAGTTGTACAGGGTCTTGGTGAGACCACACCTTGAGTAATGTGTGCAGTTTCCGTCGCCTTATCTGATGAAAGATGTTCTTGCCATGGAGGGAGTGCAGCAAAAATTCACCAGACTGATACCTGGGATGGCAGGAATGACGTATGAATAGAGATTGGGTCAATGAGGCTTATATTCGCTGGAGTTTCGAATAATAAGGGGGGATCCATTGAAACTTATAGAATTCTAACAGGACTAGACAGACGAGATGCAGGAAGGGTGTTCCCGTTGGTGCAGGAGTCCAGAACCAGGGTTTACAGTCTAAGGATAAGGGGTAAGCCATTTAGGACTGAGATGAGGAGGAATTTCTTCACCCAGAGAGTGGTAAACCTGTGGAATTCTCTACCAGAGAAGGCAGATGTGGCCAAATTGTTAAATATATTCAAGAAGGAGCTAGATATATTTCTTAAGGCTAAAGGGATCAAGGGATATCACAGAAAGCAGGGACCAGGTTCTGAATTTGGATGATCAGCCATGATCTCATTAAATGGTGGGACAGGCTCGAGGGGCCGTATGTCCTACTCCTGCTCCTATCTTCTATGTTTCTTTGTTTGTATGTTTCTCAGAAGGATGTGAAGACACTTGAGAGGGTGCAGAGGAGATTTAACGGTGATGGGGGATCTTAGTTACAAGGACAGGTTGGAGAAGCTGGATTTTTATCATTACAGCAAAGGAGGTTGAGGTGTGACTTGATAGAGGTGATTATGACAGGTTTGCCTTGGCTACACGGGGAAAGGCTCTTCCCAACAGCTGATGTTACAATGACTAGGGAACACAGATTTAACCTTTTGGGCAAAAGATACAGGTGGGATGTGCGGAAAAACGTTTTGATTGAGCGAGTGGTGATGATCCGGAAGTCGCTGCCGTTAGAAGAGGCTGGAAGTGGAGACACTCAAATTTTTCTAATGGAGACTGGATAGGCACTTGAGGGAATTAAAGTTGCAGGGCTACGGGGTAAGAGCGGGGGAATAGCACTGACTGGATTTCTCTATAGACAGCCGGCAAGGACGCAATGGGCCGAATGACCTCCATCTGTGCCGTTATGATTCTATGACTATGTTTGAAACGATTGCTTTAAGGATTCAATGCCGCATGCTCCCGAACGGAGATAATCGGCCACAG
Organism: Somniosus microcephalus; assembly: GCF_052327205.1. NCBI lineage: Eukaryota > Metazoa > Chordata > Chondrichthyes > Squaliformes > Somniosidae > Somniosus > Somniosus microcephalus. Next base: position 48,058,202 of record NW_028225184.1, on the reverse strand, counting down.
AAATGTTCTTATGACTGTGTAGGTATGAGGTTAATTTAGAACAAATTGTTTATACAATTAAGTTAATTCACATCTAAAAACAGGCTGTGCAGTGCGATTTTGAACTGAGTGCGTTTTAAACAGAGTAGTGCGAGTTGAGTGAATCAGGGAGTTAGGTGAGGAGTGGGAGGAGGAGTTCCCTTGCTTCGCCTTTGCTTTTCCTAACTTTTCACCCTGTAGGAATTGGTTCTTACTTTACACCAAGTAACGAGCTCGAGAGCAGGAGCAGTCAAACAACAACTGCGAAACCACTAAAATGACCTCACAACCATGGAAGGAGCTGATTGCTAAGTAGGACCTGGTGACTATATGTACATTCCAGTCGTTAAAGTAAAAGTAAGGTCTATAGTTTAGAATAAGTAGTGTTTAAATAATATAAGGTCCCTAGTGTAATTTATGGCCCAGAAATTAGGGTCGGGGGCTTCCCGCGGGTGCAAGCCCCCGACCTACAATTACCTAGCATGCCGACATTTCAGACCTCGGCCTGTGTGGAAGCGTCTGTGGCCCGGTCCAGGTCCCGGCGCACTGTGCTAGCGTGATCCAGCGACGTAGTTAGTTCGATGAGCCAGCTGGGATCACGTGAGTACTGGGCAACTAATCGGAGGTTGCAAAAGTTCCTTCATGAGTTTGATAGTAAGAACTGTCAAACTCATGAAAACTCCGGGCGCCCAAAACAGTACTTAAACTTAAAATAAAAGTTTAAAAAATCCCACTAATTAAATGAACTATTAATAACATTAAAAAACTATTTTAAACAATTATTCAAATTTCGGAAAACATTTTTTTTCACAAAATCGAGTCCAAAAATACACTTACCTTACTGTAAATTCTACTAAAATAATAAACCTGTGGAAAAAAAATTCTAACTTTAATTATTGGACCACTTACCTTTTAAAATGCAGTCCTTATGCCCGATTTATACATTTCTAAAATCAAAAGACTTACCCTCACGGAAAAATCTGTAAAAAAAAACGTAAGTGCAAAGCGCACGCTGAGACTCCCTTGTGCACACGTTCGTTCAGAGGTCCGGAAATGCCTGTTTCCCATGCATGCGCTATGCATGAAAGGAACTGGCACTTCCATCGGGTCCACGCGTGGGTACTCCGTCCATACTCACGTGTTGGGACCCGAATTACTGGGCCATTATTCTTTAATTTAAAGAAAGTAAAGGGTGTAAATTAAGAGTAGGGCATGGCAGGGCAGCTCGGCAGTGTGGAGTGCTCCTCCTGTGCTATGTGGGAAGTCAGGGACACTTTCTGTGTCCAGGGCGAACATGTGTGCAGGAAGTGTCTCCAGCTGCAGCTAGTCGAAATCCGCCTTTCGGATCTGGAGCTGTGGCTGGGGTCACTGCGGAGCATCCGCAAAGCTGAGATCTTCGTGGATAACATGTTTAACGAGGTGGTCACACCGCAGGTAAACAGTGCACAGGCAGACAGGGAATGGGTGAATGCCAGACAGAGTAAAAGAACTAGGAAGGTAGTGCAGGAGTCCCCTGGGTCCATCTCCCTCACCAACATATTTTCTGCTTTGGATACTGATGGGGGAGATTGTTCTTCGGGAATGCAGCAAGAGCCAAGTCCGTGGCACTAGCAGTGGCTCAGCTGCACAGATGGGGAGGAAAAAGATTTGGTGAGCAATACTGATAGGTCATTCGAACGTATGGGGAACAGATAAACATTTCTGTGGCTGCAGACGTGACTCCGGGATGGTATTTTGCCTCCCTGCTGCCAGGGTCAATGATATCACTGAACGGCTGTAGGGCATTCTTGAGGGGGAGGGTGAAAATCGGAAGCCATGGTTCACATTGGTACCAAGGACATGGGTAGAAAGAGGGATGAGGTACTGCAATAAGAATTTAGGGAGCTAGGTAGCAGGTTAAAAGCAGGACCTCAAAGTTTGTAATCTCTGGATTTCTCCCGGTGCCAAGTGCTAGTGAGTATAGGAATAGGAGGATAGAGCTGATGAATGTGTGGCTAAAGAGTTGGTGCAGGAGGGAGGGCTTAAGTTTCCTTGATCACTGGGTCTGCTTCTGCGGAAGGTGGGACCTGAACAAGTCGGAAGGGATGCTCCTGAACCGGAACGGGACCAAAATCCTTGTGGGGAAGTATGCTAGTACTGTTGGGGGGGTGGTTTAAAATAACTTGACAGAAGGATGGGATACGGAGTGCAGCTATAGAAGGGGTCGCTGCACAGCCAAATATAGAGGAAAAAACAAGTCATCCTGCAAGGCAGAGCAAATATGTAATGGCACAAGGGTGTATGTCAAGACTGGGTGTCATTTGTATTAAGGCGAGGAGTCTTGCGAGTAAGGCAGCTAAATTGAAGGTGTTGGTGCAACCATGGGGGTAGGAAATTGTTGCTATCACAGAGACATGGTTGAGGGAGGGGCAGGACTGGCAGCTCAATATTCCGGGGTATAGAATTTTCTGGCGAGACAGAGGGGTGTGTAAAAGAGGAGGGCTTGTCACAATATTAATCAAGGAGTCAATTACTGCTGTATGGAGGGATGATATCTTAGCAGGTTCCTCTAATGTGGCCATATGGGTAGAACTTACAAACGAGAATGGTGCCAGCACTTTGCTGGGAGTGTACTATAGGCCCCCAAACAATCAGGGGGAGATAGAGGAACAGATATGTAGGCAAAAATCAGAGAAGTGTGGAAATATTAGGGCAATAATAGTAGGGGATTTCAGCTTACCTAATATTAACTGGGATAGACCGACTGTGAAAGGCTTAGAGGGGCGGAATTCTTAATGTGCATCCAGGAGAGCTTTTTCAGCCAGCATGTAGAAAGTCCACCAAGAGAGGGGGCGGTAACTGGACCTAAATCTAGGGAATGTAGCCGGGCAAGTGGTAGAAGTGTTAGTAGGAGAGCATTTTGGTGACAGTTTCCATAATTCGGTGAGATTCAAGGTAGTCATGGAAAAGCAGAAACATGGACCGGAAATAAAGATTATAAATTGGGGGAAGGCCGATTTTTATATGAAAAGGCAGGATCTGGCCAAAGTGGAGTGATATCAGCTACTTGTAGGACAATCCACATCAGAGGAATGGGAGTCTTTCAGAAAGGAATTAAGGAGAGTACAACACCAACGTGTTCCCGTAAAGGTCAAGGGTGGGTTCAAAAAGCCAAATGAATCCTGGCTGTCAAGCGATATATAAGAATGGATTAGGAATTAAGGGGTGCTTTTGGTGGGTACAAAGGACTAAAAACAGTGGAAGCTCTAGAGGAGTATAGAAAAGACAGGGGCCTACTTAAAAAAGAAATAAGGAGAGCAAAGAGGGGGCATGAAAAAACACTGGCGGGCAAAATAAAGGAAAATCCCAAGGTGTTTTTATAAGTATATTAAATGGAAGAGGATAACCAGGTAAAGAGTAGGGCCCATTAGGGACCAAAGTGGCAATCTGTGTAGAGAACCGGAAGATGTAGTTGTGGTTTTAAATGAATATTTTGCATCTGTGTTCACTATGGAGAAGGGTGATGTAGGCATAGAAATTAGGCAGGGGGATTGTGATATACTTGAACAAATGAGTATTCAGAGGGAGGAGGTGCTAGCCATTTAAGCAGACATAAAAGTGGATAAATCCCCAGGCCCTGACGCGATGTATTCCAGGCTGCTGTGTCAGTAAAGGGAGGAGATTGCAGGGGGTCTGATATAAATGGTCAGAACCTCTCTGGCCACAGGGGAGGTGCCAGAGGACTGGAGAACAGCTGACGTAGAACCATTGTTCAAGAAAGTTAGTATGGATAAATCAGGGAATTACAGGCCACTGAGCCCAACATCAGTGGTCGGGTAATTACTGGAAAAAATTCTGAGGGACAGAATTATTCTCCAATTGGAGAGGTAAGGGTTAATCAAGGATAGTCAGCATTGCTTTGTCAGGGGGAGATCATCTCTAACAATTTGATTGCATTTATCGAGGGTGTGACTAGGTGTGTGAATGAGGGTAGTGTAGTTGATGTAGTCTACATGAACTTCAGCAAGGCTGTTGAAAATGTCCCACATGGGAGAATGCTCAAGAAGATAAGAGACCATGGGATCCAGGGTGATTTGGCACGTTGCATCCAAAATTGGATTAGTGGCAGGAGACAGTCGATGATGGTCTAAGGTTGTTTTTGCGACTGGAAGCCTGTATCCAGTGGTGCACTGCAGGGATTGGCGCTGGGTACTTTGCTATTTGTTGTGTACATTAATGATTAAGATATGAAGGTAGGAGGTATGATCATTAAGTTCGCAAATGAAACGAAAATTGGTGGAGTTGTAAATAGTGAGGAGGGAAGCCTCAGGCTACAGGACGATATAGGCGGGTTGGTTAGATGGGCAGAACAGTGGCAAATGGAATTTATCGCTGAAACGTGTGAGGTGATGCATTTTGAGAATAATAATAAGGCATGGGAATACACAATGAATGGTAGGACCCTAGGAAGAACAGAGGATGAGATGGACCTTGGTGTGCATGTACATGGTGCATCCCTGAAGGCAGCAGGACAGGTAGATCAGGTTTTTAAAATGGCATATGGGTTACTTGCCTTCATTAGCCAAGGCATAGACTATAGGAGCAGGGAGGTTATGAAGGAGCTTTACGCTGGTTCGGCCACAGCTGGAATAGTATGTGCAGTTCTGGTCACCACACTATAGGAAGGATGTGACTGCATTGGAGAGGTTGCAGAGGAGATTCACCCGGATGTTACCTCGACTGGAGAGCTTCAGCTATGAAGAGACATTGGACAGGCTGGCGCTGTTTTCGTTAGAGCAGAGAAGGCTGAGGGGGACATGTTGATGTGTACAAAATTATGAGGGGCATAGATAGGGTAGATATAAAACAACTTTCCCCCTTATTAGAGTGGTCGTTAACCAGCATGCATAGATTTAGGGTAAGTGGCAGGAGGTTTAGAGGGGATTTGAGGAAAAATATTTTCACCCACTGGTTGGTTGAAGTCTGGAAATCACTGCCTGAAAGGCTGATAGATGCAGGAACTCTAAACATTCAAGAAGCGTTTAGATGAGCACGTGAAACGCCATAGCATACAAGGTTATGGACCAGGTGCTGGAAAATGGGATTATTATAGACAGGGCTTGATGACCGGCACGGACATGATGGGCTGAAGGGCCTCTTTCTGTGCTGTGTAACTCTATGTATTACTCTATTAATGCCATTACAACGACATCTGACCCTCAACCAGAAAACAGTGACATTGCAGCTGATATACATTCCTTTCTGGTGCAAAAGCACAAAAGGAAAAGAGGCACAGCCATGGCTTACAAAAGAAATGAAGGATTCTATTAAATCCAAAGTGAAGTCATATAAAGTTGCCAGAAAATGTAGCAAGCCTGAGGATTGGAAGCAGTTTAGAGTTCCGCAAAAATGTGTCAAGAGATTGATTAAGAGGGGAAAAATATAGTATGAGAGTAAACTTGCAACGAACATAAAGGTGGATTGTAAAACTTCTGCAAGTCTGTAAAAAGAGAAAGATTAGTGAAGACAAATGTACATCACTTACATTCAGAAATGGGAGTAATTATAATGGAGAACAAGGAAATGGCAGTGCAATTAAACAAATACTTTGGTTCTGTCTTCATGGAAGAGGACACAGTTAACTTTCCAGAAATGCGAGGGAACCAAGTGTCTCGTGAGAAGGAGGAATTAAAGGAACTTAGTAATAGTAAAAATAATAGAGCTGGAGAAATTAGTGGGAATGTAAGCTGATAACTCCCCTGTGTGACAATTATTCCTGTTTAACTTTCCTCTACCTCTCTCAGTTTCTGTCTCCATTTGTACAACAATTTCTCGCAGCTTTCTCTTGCTCACAAACTCCTATCTTTCTCTTAAGTTGTGCTGAATGTGTGCTGCTTTCTTAATTTATATACATGTGCCTTTACTGTTTATGGCTTTCGTCCATGTAATTTCCCTCATTATATTGTTTTCTTTCTATTTTCCTCCATCTTATCTTTTGCCGGTTTCTCTTTCTGCCTTCTCAGTGTGTCTGCCCAATAATTTCTCCCTCTCTCGCTCTGTCTCTCTATTCTTCTTTCTCTCTTGTTTCACTATCCATTTCAGCACCTACATCACTTACTCTTTGCATCTTTACCTATATTGATTCGTCTCTTGCAGTGTTTACTTTCTTTACCGTGTTACCTCTGCCTCTCTACGCGCTGCAATCAGTTGAACAAAGACCCAGAAATGGAAAATCGGAGGAAATCCATCGTTTTGCTCTTCAGTATATCTGGCTGTTATATATTATTATGGACGCCCATTGTTGTTTATTTTCTATCTCTCCGTATGCCAGCCCTCTCTTCTTCCTCATCCTCCTGCTTCCCATTGAAACTTTCATTCCCAAATATGTGATCAGCTTTTACATGTACGTTGACGAAACCAGTTTTAATCCTCTGTCCCCTCTATCGCCACCCACTCCCCCCCCCTTTGATGTCGGACTACATTTCCAATATCCTGTTTTGGATGAGCCATAATTTTCTCTAAACTAACATTGGCATGGCTAAATGCATCATCTTTAGTCGCAGCCACAAATATTGTATCCTAATCACCAATATCAATCCCTACATTGGGCGTTAGCTGCCAATGACCCTCAGCACCTCTCTGATCATAGGTTCTGCGTTATACACAATAGTGACTCTATAACAAAGTTCACCTAATTCCGCGTCAGTAGCATCGCCGCATCCACCTTGCCACACAGAGTTCAGGCCTAATCTACTGAAATCTCCCCTTAGTACATTCCTCCCATCGCATGGATCAATCTATTAAACCGCCATTGCACTGCCTTGAAGGCAAGTATACCCTTTCTGTATTAAATAGACCAACCCCGTGCGCAGTACTCCAGGCGAGGTCTCACAAAAGCCCTGTAGTACAATTGTAGTAAGAATTCCTTACTCTTGTACTCGACCCCATTGCACTAAAGGCAGACATGCCATTTACCTTTCTAATTGTTTGCTGTACCTGAATGTACAACTGAATAGTCGTTCAAATTACACTTAAAAATGCTTACAACTCAAAGTTGCTGTTTTACTTGAGGGAGCCAAATGCCTCAAAATTCAGTTTTCTGTTTACAGGCTTAATCAGATCCAGTCGAACCATATGCATTTGTTCAAAACTATCACGCTTATAACCTTTTCGCTTACCATTATTGAGGATGAGATAACAGGGCACTTAGAAAATCATAATATGTTTAGGCAGAGTCAACATGGTTTTTTGAAAGGGAAATCGTGTTAAGGAAATTTATTGGAGAATATTGAGATGCAACTAGAAGGGTAGATGAAGAGGAAGCAGGTTATCTGGATGTAGATTATTTGGATTTCCAAAAAGCATTCCACAAGGTGCCACTTACAAATGGTTATGGAAGATAAAGGCTTATTAGGTTGGTGTAAAACACTGGCATGGTTAGAGGATTGGATAACGGGCAGAAAACAGAGAACAGGGAAAAACGGGTCATTTTGCGGTTGGCAGGCTCTTATTAGTGGGGTGCCGCAAGGGTTAGTGCTTGGACCACAAATATATACAATCATAAATAATGATTTACATGAAGGAACCTATTGTAAAGTATTCAACTTGATGCCGATGCAAAGCTAGGTGGGAAAGTAAGTTGTGAGGGGGATACACAGATCCTGCAAAGGGATATAGACAGTTTGCGTGTTTGTACAATAAACTGTCAGATGTACTAAAATGTGAGCAAATGTGAGGTTATTCACTTTGGTATAAAGAATAAAAAAACAGAATACATTTAACTGGTGACAAAATATTAAATGTTGAATTTCAGAGAGAATTAGGTGTTATCGTACAGGAATATTAGTTGGTGGGTGAATAGTTACAGCAGAACCCATGGGGGTTGAGGTTAATTTTTCCTTGTCTTTGCTTGTAGGCAAGTTCCCATGTTAGAATAAAGTTGCTCGAGTGAAACTGATCCAAAACCATACATGTTCCAACTGTGGTTTCATACCGCTTTCATTGATTGGGTGAAATCATATATTGGTAAGGGAATATCTGTCACAAGAGCCTTCAACTGCGTCTTAGAGTGTTCAGATCTTAGGACAATAAGAATTGCTGCTGAATTAAATGTCTAAGATATTGTGGAACGCCGTATCACAGTAAATTTCAGATATTGTTTGATGCAGTGAGAGGAAAGTGGCTCCAATTGTCAATCATGCTATTTACAGGACACTCTTACGGGCCATACTTGTGTCCAGTTTATTTGGCTGGCCTGGTAAGGTCTGTAAAATTATTCCCGCATGAACAACTTGCTGGAAATAGCAATCACTAGCAAGGTCACCCTCTGTGGAGCTGGGTCATGACATTCTTGGACCTCCTTACATTGGAGAGAAAATGGAAAATGGGCGATACGTTTCCAGATTGCCGCGAGCAACCCATAAATTTAATATTATTTAAATTTATGTTTCGATGCCCGCAGTAGCCCTAACTACAGAAATGAATTGGTTATCTTGGCTCTTTCAGCTGTCGCAGCATCAGCGATGTCACCCACAGACGAGTACTGCTGAGGGGGTGCGAATACGTCCGGTCTCAATATTTAATGAAGGTTTTCTGAGGAGAAGCAGGCTGGTTACTGGGGGAGTGACGCTGAGTGGTGGTGAAGGATTTTCAGGTCCATTTAGGCAGTACATCAGCCGCTGAGGTAAATTTAGCTGAGAAGAGACAATCTGGGTATTTCCCGTTGATTGAAAGTTACATTTATATTGTGTTAGTTACGGATGATTCAGGTGATGATGTGCAACGGTCCCATTCTGATGGGAACAGTTGCTCCAATGATACACGTTGCTGCATCATCCTTCCAGCTGGTCCTAAGTCCACCCAATCAATCATCCTGTGTAACATTAATAATCACATGGGCATGTTCAGTCAGCTTTTATTTAATTTTCACAGTGAATAACAGGATAACATTTAATATTAAATCATACCTGTGACGATACATAACACAGTTTGTTAAGGAGAATATATTACAGTAACCATCGATTTGCAACTTTGCTTAAAATGTTGTACCAATATCGATTGATCCATTAAACACGTTTTGATCTTTATTGCAATGGCCGATAAACATTGTGTGGATAGACATCAGCTATTTCTATTATTTAAATAATTTTGCAATTAAATGCAGTGGATAGTTTACCCCATTCTTTAGCTCCTCTCTGAATTTACCCTGGGTCAGCACATAAATAAATGTGTTTGTGCAGCAATTGAGAACCTGAAGCATGAATCCCACAGATTCAATGTAATTAACATCATCATACTGAATGATGGTTGTACGGAGAGATAGGGAATAAACAACAATGGTCGTCCATAACAAAATAAAACTGCCCGATATACTGAACAGCAAAATGATGGATTTCCTTCGGTTCTCCATCTCTGGGTCCTTGTGATTCTCTCCATTGCTGAGGCCCCGGAGTCCCCTGCGGACTCGACTGGACATTAAAATGTGTCTAGCGGTGAGAACATTGAGCAACAAAATCAGAACGAATGGGACACAAGGGATTAAAGTAAGATTAAAGATGTCAAACGCTGCCCACGTGGGTGCAGTAAAAAAGGTCAGTTTCCAGACACAACCCCGGGGTACGTTCTCCATTATATATTCAGGGTCAAATACAAAGTACCAGGGAATGTTTATTAAACAACCCAGTGCACTCACCACCCCGATAACAACGGCCGCCGTTTTCTCGATGCAATATTTTGTTTTCAGCTTCGGAGAACAAATGGCTACAAATCGATCGAAGGTGAAAACCACTGTGAACCAGATAGAGGCCGCCGTGGCTGCCCAACCGAGGACTCTATGTAAAGAGCACACGGGGGTAATCGTCAAGAATGAAACTGGGAAATAAATTTCAACAATGCACCCTAATATTACATTCGAACAAACAACCAGGAGATCGGCCATTGCCATGGCCACCAGGTAGCGAGTGATACATTTGGAGAGACCGCACTTTCCTCGGGACAGGATCACAATCGCCACCAAGTTAACTGCAAGAGATGCAAAGATCAGTGAGATTTGATTCCACTGAGTCAATGTAAAACCATCATTATTACAATTATTTTGAGTCAGATTTCAGGTTGCTATTGCACTGATTAATGAGAAAACTTTTACGCTCTGTTGATTCCAATCTGCTCTATCTCTGAACTCGCAACGTTCTCCAATTTCTCTCGTATTTGCACTCATGCCCTCTCCGAGTTTAACTTGTATAGGAGTCCCACCTACTGCTCGGTCGAGCCTATTTCCACTAAACTGCTGACCACCCAACTGCACTTACGGGCCCCCATCTTAGCTTATATTGTTAATGGTTCTCCCTCCTCACGTACTGACCCCGCCCCTTCAAACATGCTGTCACGAGCACCTGCTCCAAAACAACCCTTGAAGCCTCTGTCCTTGCCAACTACCGCCCTATCACCAACTTCCCTTTCCTTACCACGTGCTTGCTCGTGCTGTCTCCTCCCAAGCCGTGACTGTGACTGTGGTAACCAACCCACCTCTTACATTTCGAGCTGTCTGCAGCCTTCGTTTGGACAGTCCACCTCCACTGCCTCTCCGGCGTCTTCCAGCTGGGTGGGACTGCACTCCTGGCTCTAATCGTATCTATATAATTGTAGCAACGGCTTCTGTGTCCGCTCCCACTCCGTTACCTCCGGTCCCCTCATATTATCATCTACATGCTGCTCATCAGCGACATCATCCGAAAACACAACGTCTGGACCAAAGGCACGAAGAGGACACCCAGCTCCATCTCACTGCCACCTCTCCCATCATGTCCCTTTTCCTTAATATGTCACACTGCTTGTCAAGAATTTTCTACAACCAATTATTGGGAAGACCGAAGTCGTTGAATTCATCCCCGCTATAAACTCCATTCACAGCCAACGACTCCAACCCTCCCTGGCAACTTTATGAGGCTGGACCAGACCATGCACAACATTGGCATTGTAATTGACCCCGAGTTGAGCCTCCGACCGCATATCTGCTCCATCAGAAAGACTGCCTACTTCCACCTCCGTTACATCACGCGACTCAGCCACTGCCTCAGCTCAACTGCTGCTGAACCACTCATACATGCAGCTGTGGCCTCTAGGATTGCTTACTCCAACACTCTCCTGACCAGCCTCTCATCTTCCAACATCCTTAAGCTTGAGCTCATCCAAATCTCTGCTGCCCGTATCCCAACTCACACCAAGTCCCGTTCATGCAGCATCACCTGAGCTCATTGATTTTCATTGGCTCCCGCTCCGTCAATGCCTAAATTTTAATATTCTCATTCTTGTTTTCCAATCTCACCCTGGCCTCGCCCCTCACTATCTCTGTAATTTCTTCCAGGCCTGCAATCATTTGATGTCCCTGCCTTCAATTATGGCCTCTTGGGAATCCTGGATTTCAATTGCTCCAACATTGGCGGCCGTGCCTTCCACTGCCAAAGAAATATAGACTGGGCGTGGTGAAGGTGCAATAGGATTGGGCATGCTGAACGTTCAATGGAAGTGGGCGGAGTGAAGTTGCAATGTTGACTGGGTGTGGTGTAGGTGGATTATGGCCTAGAAAGGGTAATGTTCAATGGAAGTGGGCAGGGTGGTGGTGCAATGGGAAAGAAGCTCGGTGATGGTGAAATGGGGTCTGGGAAGCGTGCTGCTGTAATAGGGACTGGGCCGTGTGATGCAGCAATAGGGAATGGGCAGGGGGAAGGTGCAATAGGGCCTGGGCAGGGTGAATGTTCAATGGAAGTCGCAGAGTGGATCTGCAATGGGGAGTGGGCTAGATGATGGTGCAATGAAAACTCGGCGATATGAATGTGCAATATGGTCTGGGCGGGGTGAATATTCAATGGAAGTGGGTCGGGTGGACGTGCAATGGGTAAGGGGGCTAGGAGAACGTATAATGGAGAACGGGCTAGGTGAAGGTGCAATGTGTATCGGTCTGGGTGCAGTTGCAATAGGGACTGGGCAGGCTGAAGTTTCAATGGAAGTGGGTGGGGTGAAGGTGAAACATGCAATGAGCTGGGTGAAGTTGCAAAGGGGACGGGGCGGGGTGAAAGAGCAATAGGGATCGGGCGTGGTGAAGGTGCAATAGGGACTGGGCAGGCTGAAGTTTCAATGGATGTGGGCGGGGTGAAGGTGCAATGGGGAGCAGGCTGGGTGGAAGTGAAATGGGGAACGAGCTGGGTGAAGGCGCAAAGGTGGAATAGCAATCGGGCGTGGTGAAGCTGCAATAGGGACTGTGCAGGCTGAAGGTTCAATGGAAGTGGGCGGGATGAAGGTGCAATGTGATACAGGCTGGGTGAAGATGCAATGGGAAACATGTTGGGTGAAGTTGCAATGGTGACTGAGCAGAGTGACGATGAAATTGGGACTGCGGTGCGACGGTCAATCGCCAACAAAAAGTGTTCTCGGCTAAATAAAGAGAAAAAGCAAACTTAAAACTAAAGAAAAAGGCATACACTGAGTGCAGTACAAAGCCAATAAAGGAGAGGAAGGCAAATGCCAATAAGATGTTAGGAAAGATGTGAATATACAATTAGGAACTCCAAGACAAATTACGAAATTACATTATCAACCAGTATAAAAATAAATATTTCAGTATTTGATAAACACAGGAATAGGAAAATAGGGATATGGCCACTAAGGAATGAACAAGGTAAACCCTAAATTAAAAGCAGTGAAATGAAATAAATATTGAACAGTTTTTTTCCTCAGTTTTTACCAGGGTCACAAACATGGTGGGTGTGAAATTAGCCAAGGAATTCAAAATGGATACCAAGGCTTCTAAGATAGATGGGAGCAAGATCATTGATTAGAAGTGCATGTAACAAGGGCAGTACGGTTAACATGGGGGACTTTAATCTACATATAGACTGGGCAAATCAAATACCACTAATGGTGTGGAGGACGAATTCTTGGAATGCATGTGAGATGCTTTCCTGGATCAGTATGTGGAGGAACCAACCAGAGAACAGGCTATTCAGTATTTGGTACTGTGTAATGAGAAAGGGCTAATGATTAATCTTGTGGTAAAGGGTCATTTAAGGATAAGTGACTGTAACATGATTGAATTTTATTTACAGTTTGAGAGTGATGTAGTCCAATCTGAAACTGAGGTCTTCAATCTAAACAGAGGAAACTACAAGGCTGTGAGGGGCAAGTTGGTCATGGTAGATTGGGAGACTACTAAAAGGTATACATTAGATAAACATTGGCTAACATTCAAGGAAATAATGCATAATTTGAAACAAACATGTATTCCTCTAGGTAATAAAAACCCAAAATGTAAAGAGATCCAACCATGGCTAACAAAAGGAATTAAAGCTTGTATTAAGTAAAAGAAGGAAGATTGTAAAGTTGCCACATAAAGCGGCCAGCCTGAGGATTGGGAATTTTTAGAAAGCAACAAGGGGGGACCAAAAATTTGATAAAGAAAACGAAAATGTAATATGAACACAAACTAGAGACAAATATAAAAATTGATTTTAAAAACTTCTCTAAGTATGTGAAAAGGAAAAGACTGGCTTAGGTAAGTGTAAGACCTTTACAGTCAGAGACGGGAGAATTTATAATGGGGATGAGGAAATGGAGAACAAATTAAATAATTACTTAGTTTCTGTCTTCACGAAGGAAGACACAAAAAAGCTCCCAGAAATACGAGAAAAGCAAGGGTGTGCCGAAAATAAGGATCTGAAAGAAATTATTATTAGTAAAAAAAAACAGCAAAATCAATGGGACTGAATGTCGGTAAATCTCAAGGACCGGAATCCCTACCTCCTAGGGTTTTGAAAGAGGTGGCCATTGGGACAGTGGACGCATTGGTTGTCATCTTCCAAAATTCGATAGATTCCGGAACGGTTCATGCAGATTGGAGGATAGCAAATATATCCCCTCTATTTAAGTAAGGAAGGAGAGAGATAGCGGGGAACTACAGACATGTTAGCCTCACATCGGTCGTTGGAAAAATGCTGGCATATGTTATAAAGGATGCAATAACTCGGGACTAAGAAGCTAATAGTAAGATTGGGCAGAGCCATAGTGGATTTATGAAAGGGAAATCCTGTTTAACAAACCTATTGGAGTTCTTTGAGGATGTAATTCGTGCAGTTGACAAAGGAATACGGGTAGATGAGTTGTAGTTGGATGTTCAGAAGGCCTTTGATATGGTCCCACACAAGCAGTTAGTGATCAAAGTTAGGGAACATGAAATTGCGGGTAATATAATAGCAGGTACTGAGAATTGCTTAACAGACAGAAAACAAAGAGCAGAGATAAACGTGTCTTTTTCAGCATGGCTGGCTGTGACTAGTGGGGTACTGCAAGGATCGGTGTTTGGGACCCAGCTTTTCACAAACTGTATCAATGATTTGAATGAGGGGACTAAATGTAACATTTCAAAATTTGCCGGTGTCACAATGTTAGGTTGCAGTGTCTGTTGCGAAAAGGATGGGAAGAGGCTTCAAGAGGATCTCGACAGGCTCAGTGAGTGGGCGAGAATATGGCAGATGGATTACAATGTGGATAAATGTGAAGTTATCCACTTTGGTTGAAAAATCAGACAGGCTGAATATTTCCTAAATCTTGAAAAATTGGGGAATGCAGATGCTCAAAGGGACCTTGGTGTCCTTTTACATGAGTCACTGAAAGTGAATGTGCAGGTGCAGCAGGCCATTGGGAAGGCATGTGGCATGCTGGCCTTCATTATAAGAGTATTTGAGTAAAGGAGTAAAGTAGTTTGCTCCAATTATATAGGGCCTTAGTGAGACCACACCTGGAGTACTGTGTACAATGTTGGTCTCCTTACCTAAGGAAGGATATACTTGCCATAGAGGGAGTCCAACGAAGGTTCACGAGATTGATTCCTGGGATGCCAGGACTGTCGTATGAGAAGAGATGAAGTAAACTAGGCCTGTATTCTATTGAATTTAGAACAATGAGAGGGGAAATCATTGAAACAAACAAAATTTATTACAGGGGTTGATAGGGAGAATGCTGGGAGAAAGTTTCCCTTGGTTAGGGTTCTAGAACCAAGGGCCAAAGCCTCAGGGTAAAGGGTAGGCCATTCAGGACTGAGATGTGAAGACATTTCTTCACACAGAGGATGGTGAATCTTTGGAATTCTCTACCCCAGAGGGTTGTGGCGGCTCAGTCATTGGGTATAATGAACATAGAAGGCGATACATTTCTGACTAATAAGGGCATCAAATGATATGGCGCTAAAGCTGGTGAATGGAATTTGGGCTGAAGATCAGCCATGATCTCATTGAATGGTGGAGCAGGCTCGAGGTGCTGAATGGCCTAATCCTGCTCCTGTTTCTTACGTTCTTATGATAAACTAAACATATGTGTAGACGATAAAACCCCGTGTCTGGAATGACTTTTTCCACTCATAGTCAAAGCTAAGGAAGAGATAGCACAGGCACTGTATATAAATGTAAGTATAAATTCTGAGAACGTTCATC
Organism: Somniosus microcephalus; assembly: GCF_052327205.1. Classification (NCBI taxonomy): domain Eukaryota; kingdom Metazoa; phylum Chordata; class Chondrichthyes; order Squaliformes; family Somniosidae; genus Somniosus; species Somniosus microcephalus. The sequence continues at coordinate 48,042,726 of NW_028225184.1, read as the reverse complement.
CAGTGTGCTTAACATCGGTGAGAGGAAAGGTATTAGAATCTTCACTCAAACATAAAAAGGAAATTCCTTTTGAAACGGAAAACTTAATAAAGACTAGTCAGCACAGAATTCAAAAGGGAAGGTCCTACTTGACCAAAATTATTGCATTAATTGAAAAACTAGCAGAGAGAGTAGATAAGGATAAGGTAGTGAATGAAATATACATAGACATTTAAAAGAGCTTCCACCGCCATAGCAGACTCGAGACTAAGATCTGAGCCCGTACACTCAGTGGAAAGGTAGCCGAATGGATAGTAAACTGGCTGCTCAATAGAAAACAGGCGTAGAGGTTTAAGGTAGTTGCTCAGACTGGTGAAATGTGGGAAGTATGTTCCACAGGGGCCGCTGTTGTTTATAATTTATAGTAGAGGGTTGGGCTTGGGAATCAGAAGTATAGTATCAAAATTTGCGGATGGCACCAGTTATGTGGTATAGTTAATACAGAGGAAGTCTGTGACAAAATTCAAGAAGATATTAGCAAAGTGGGATCATGGAGAGTCACTGGTAAACTGAATATTAAATAAATATAAATGTAAGGGGGTCGATTTTGGTCGGTGGAATAAGGAGGCCACCTGAGCCTTGGAAAATAAGAATCCAAATGGGGAGAGAAGAATTGGAATTTCGGGCTACAAATTAACAAGAATTTCAAGGAAGCCAGAAGACGTGCAGACAAAGCAATGGAGTTCATTTCAAGAGGAATAGAATGCAATAACAGAGGAGATATGTTAAACGTATATAGAACCTTGGGGAGACCAAAATTAGACTGTTGTGAACAGTTATGATCTGCTTTGTACAATTAGTATATAGAAGCAATGTATGAAGTGCAAAAAATGTTAGAATGTGGAAGTCGTTACCATTCAATAAGATCATGACTGATCTGATCTTGGCCTCAAATCCACTTTCTTGCCCGCTCCCCATAAACTTTGATTCCACTATAGTCCACAGCTGTCTGCAGTAGAGAATTCCATGGATTCACGACCCGCTGAGAGAAGAATTTCCTCCTCATCTCCATTTTAAATGGGTGGCCCCTTATTCTGAAATTGTGCCCCCGAGATCTAGATTCCCATACGGGGGGAAACATTCTCTCTGCATCTACTCTGTCAAGCCCCCGCAGAATTATATATATTTCAATAAGTTCACTTCTCAATATTATAAACTCCAATGAGTATATACCCAACCTGCTCAAACTTTCTTCATAAGACAGCCCCCGAGGGAAATGTGAATGACTGAATTGCTCTACAGAGAACCGGCACGCACTCGATGGGCCAGCTGGTCTCCTTCTGTGTGGTTAACTCTATGGCACAGAGTGTTTGTGGAGTTTTGCATAGATGCATGTAAGTGGCAGCTAGATAACTACAGGTAGCAAATATGAATAAATGGATATGTTAGTGGAGTTAGAAGAAGAAATGCGGGAGATGGCTCGTGTGGAACATAAACACCGACATAGATCTGTTGGGAAGGATTGCCTGGTTCTGTGCTGCAAAATTTTATATTATTCTATTCTGTGTAATGGGGAACCTGTGGAGTGAAGTACAATGGAAACTGGGCAGGGGGAAGGTGCATCAGGTGTGGGCAGGTGAAATTGCAATGGGGACCCGGCGTGGTGATGCTGCAATGGGTTCTGCCCCTGGGGAAGGAGAATTGGGGACTGGAAGGTGTAAAGCTGCATGGGGACTTGGCGGGAAAAAGGTACAATTCGGACACGTGGTTCCTCCAGTTTAAAACCGAGCTTGCTCTATGGTAGAGATGTGAGAAAGAAGTAACGACTTCTTGAATGTGTTGAATCATTGTGATATATTTAGATGTGGTCCCAATAAGAGATAGGATGCAGCAAGAGGACATGAATAGCGACCACTGAAGGGAAGCCAGGAGCAGATATTGGGCACAAATTGCATGCACCTGATACGAGGATAGGTGTGTTTTCATAGATAGAAGCCGAGAAACCTTCGACATTCACATGTGGGCAGGAACTGAATATGGTGCTGGGTGTCGACGCCCCACTGCTGTCGGTCTGATATCAATTATGTTGCTGCTGTTAACCAGAGAGTCTTAATTTAGCAAAGTTATAAAAACGGCGGATAACACACCCGATAATTTGAAGCAGAATTCCCTCCCTCCCACCAGACCACGCCACCAGACCGAATGAAGAATTGAGTTTCATTTAAAGTGGGATTAAATTTGTAAAGTGAGAACTAATATTATGACAACGAAAAGCAGATACATCGACAGAACGTTCATTGCTTCTGCAATTTCGAGAAATTATCCTAATGGAATGTATATATATTTATCCCATAAATTATAGCATAATTATCTATTGAATTATCCAGTGCACTAAACATTGAAGGAATCAGATAATTGTCACTCTAAAACATCGACTCAATCAGCTACCAAATTAAATATTGAAATATACAAATAATTATCCAAACGATTGTCAACAGAATTATCAAAATAGTTATTTATTGAGTTAGCCACCGAATTAAGAACTGAGTTATGAACAGAATTGCCATCTCACTTATCCAATCAATCATCTACCGAAATAAACACTGAAATATCGAAATAATTATCCTCTCAATTATCTATAAAATGAAGCACTGAAATATACAAGGATTTATCCACTCAATTATCAATTTAATTAAACACTTGAAATATCCAAAGAATTATCCACTCAATTATCCATCGGTTAAACACTGAAATATCCAAAGAATTATCCTCTCAATTTTCAATCGAATTAAAGACTGAAATATCGATTGAATTATCCTCTCAATTATCAATCGAAATAAACACTGACATATCCAAAGAATTATCCTCTCAATTATCAATCGAATTAAACACTGAAATATCCAAAGAATTATCCACAACATTATCCATTGGTTAAACACTGAAATATCCAAAGAATTATCCACACAATTATCCATCGATTAAACACTGAATATCCAAATAATTATCCTCTCAATTACCCATCGAATTAAACACTGAATTATTCAAAGTATTATCCTCTCAATTATCCATCGAATTAAACACTTAAGTATCAAAAAAATTATCATCTCAATTTTCCATCGAATTAAACACTGAAATATCCAAAGAATTATCCTCTCAATTATCAATTGAATTAAACACTGAAATATCCATGAATTATCCACACAATTATCCATTGGTTAAACACTGAAATATCCAAAGAAATATCCACTCAATTATCCATCGAATTAAATACTGAAATATCCAAATAATTATCCACACAATTATCCATCGGTTGAACACTGAAATATCCAAAGAATTATCCTCTCAATTATCCATCGAATTAAACCCTGAAATATCCAAAGAATTATCCTCTCAATTATCAATTGAATTAAACACTGAAATAGCCAATGAATTATCCTCTCAATTATCCATCGAATTAAACACTGAAATATCCAAAGAAATATCCACTCAATTATCCATCGAATTAAATATTGAAATATCCAAGAATTAATCTCCCAATTTTCCATCGAATTAAATACTGAAATATCCAAGAATTATCCGCTCAATTATCCATCGAATTAAATACTGAAATGTCCAAGAATTATCCTCTCAATTATATACAGAATTAAACACTGAAATATCAAAATAATTATGCTCCCAATTATTCATCGCATTAAACATTGAAATATACAACGAATTATCCTCTCAATTATCTATAGAATTCAACTCTGAAATATCCAAAGTATTATCCACAAATATCAAGCGAATGACACATTACATTATACAAAGAAGTACGCACTCGATTATCCACTGAATTATCTACCGAATTAAATGCTGCAATATCCAATGAATTATGCTCTGAATTACCTACTGTTTTTTTCCAAATGCAACCTATTTTTGAGCTCCTATTGATTTGTAGTATGGTAAATATATCAGATCAGCAGACATACGTTTCAGTTTCCTGGAGTTCACTCTTGTAATGAGACTACTTTGTTTAACCCTATTGCTGTTAAAGATGCTTTTTGTATTTCTTCTTCCACATCTGTTCAGCAGCAATGCGCGTTTCACAATATAAACAGAGACTAGCAATTTGAAACGGCATTCGACAAAGTCCCAAAGCACCCATGAAGTTCTGAAGCACTGTCCCGTTTGTTGTAGCCAAATCAGCAACGAGCAAGATCCAATGAACACATTTTTCGGTGGCGCTGGTTTAAAGTAGGCACGCTGGCCACAGAAAGGGGAGAACTGGGAGAGCAGTCCCTCCTGCAAAGGGTCCTGGTTTAAAAGTGGAATCAGCAATCCCACTTTCTGAAGTGGCAATTTATGTTTCACAGTGAAGGACGGGTAGTTGACAAGTTGTAGCCTCGAACCATACACTTCCCAAGGTAATTCAGTTATAGTTTAAAGAACGTTGCAAAGTAAAACATCTTATCAGGAAATATAGGACAAAATGGGACTGTACTGAATCGTGAGATCCGCGGATTTGCTCAAGGTAAATATATGAAGGAATATTGCTTCAATAGATTAATAAACGCAGTCACTGAAATGCCTTTAACATTTACAACTTGGTGCATTATAAAACATTCCTGAAGTGTTCGCTGTATAACTTTCAAAAGAAAAATCACTAAAATAGCAAGAATGTTATTGGGTAGTGCATCCCTTCTTTACTATACTGTAACACCTCTGAGCATCAATAAATACACTATTTATTAGGTGAAAGTTACTTTTCTAGAAGGCGAGCATTGTGGCATGATTCAGTTCTTTTTAGATATTAACGAGTTGCAGATTTAAGTCAGGCGACCCTATTTCTCAATGATTTAGCGTCCTTTGATCCGGAGTCCAGATTGCATGCCAGTCTTTTTAGAAGAATCACGGTATCATCACTGGAGACTACAGTGTGAAGGAAGACACCACATTAATTAAGCAGAGAACATTCGGGTTAATCTGACACCACACCTCACATAACTGTGCTACAGAGGGAATAGGAAAAGCGGCTCTTTGCCAGACACGCAGCACGAGAAGCTTTGTAGTTAAGATACTTTTTTATAAGATTCATGTCTTTGTTCATCACTCACCAGGAACACCAACAGCTGCGAGAATAGGGCAGTAATAGGCTGTTATCTGATGAAGTATCGGGACTTCCATTTAGTGTGAGAATCGATGATTCCTGTAGTGATGGACACACCAGGCCCGGTAGAAACTGAGAAGTGATGCATTGAAAGCAGCCTTTATTTATACAGCAGGAATATCTCCAGGGTACAGTTCTGTCCCGGGGCAACTGATATTAGTTACAGTCATTTGAACAAACAGGTTGCGTCAGCCGCTTCACTCCCAGGTTAATACTGTTATGGGAATAAACATTTCAAAGTGACACGTCAAACACTGGAATAATTTCTTCGATCAAATGGATAACAAATAGGCCTAATGGTAGAATTCTATGGATAAATGTTACAGGCTTTATACCAGGGTGGGAAAGTACTGAGTGGGGTTGATATCGATCGGTGCTGAGATAGGTTTTGTTGCAAATTTAACTCAATCATAAAACCTATGGACCTCAATGTTAATTTGTCAGTCTTGCAAATATTTTCAAATGAGGGAGGATTCTGTAGGTGGAGTTCACAGCTCAGAAACAGCACAACGCTTTGGGCAAAACCTTCTAAAGGGACAATAATGGTCGGTGTGATTTTATGCTGAAACTTGTAAAATATTACACAAGATAAATTGAATGGGATGTCCACCTACTATTTGAATAGTGTTCATAGAGCTGAGGATAACACAGAAATAGCCTTCGGACTTTAATTTGAATTGACACTTAACAAGGGCAAAAAGGGTAAAACAGCAATCAAAACAGCAATAACATATTCACCTACAGATCCAAGTCAATAGAGCAAAAGTCAGCGAAAGTCATTCGGTTACTGTGTGCAGCTCTGCTCCGTCCGAAGCTTAAGAAATCTCTCCACCTTTGGTCACTGAGACACAAGGGAGACATTCAATTACTTGAGGCAGTGCAGAAAACGGCCTCATGGGTGATGCCCAATGTGAAAGCCCCAGTTAATATAAAGGAGGCTAAGAGGTGACGAGGCTATTTGGAAGATAATTGATGTTATGGAAAAGATAAATTAAAAATAAATATTCAATCGAAGTTGGCAGAGTTGGACAAGTGAACCGTAATCCAAACTGGCAACAGGCCGATTTCGGAACGCATCAGAAAGTTATAGTCATTGAGTCATAACAGCAAGAAGAACGCCATTCGGCCCATCGAGTCCATGACAGCTCTCTGTAGAGCAATCCAATCTGCCACATTCCCCCACTCTATCCTCATAGCCCTGCAGGTTTATTTCCCTCAAGTGCCAATCCAGTCTCTCCTTGAATACATTGATTGTCTCCGCTTGCCCAACTTCCGTCGGCAGAAAGTTCCAGGACCTCACCACTCGCTGCATAATAAAGTTTTTCCTCACATCCACCCTCTTTCTTTTGCCCAAAACCTTAAATCTGTGTCCGATAGTCCTGGTAACATCAACTAGTGGGAACAGCCTTTCCCTGTGTCGCCGATTCAAACTCTCCAATACCTTGTAAACATCCATCACATCATTCCACAATCTCCTTTGCTCTAAATAAAACAGATTCAGCTTCTCCAACCAGACCTTGCAGCTAAGATCCCCATTCCTGGAACCATTCTTGTAAATCTAGTCTGCACCATCTCAAGGGCCGTCACATACTTCCTAAAGTGCATTTCTAAAAACAGTGAGCTGGCAAACAAGGGGCTAGCTCAAAGTGTCGGACAGAGTGTGAAATACTCAGAAGTGTTCATAAACACAATGAGCTGAAAGAGCAGCAGAGCACGCAAATTGTTGGAGATGGCGTGAATTAAACAGAAGGTTATAGAACAACAGTGAGCTGACACACCAGAGGCGAGCTAAGAGTGTTGGACACGGAGTGAATTAAACTGAAGTGTTTACAAACACAGTGAGCTGTGACAAAGCAGGGGAGAGCTCACAGTGTTGTACACGGATTGAATTACACTGAAGTGTTTATAAATACAGTGAGCTGACACACCAGGGGAGAGCTCACAGCGTTGGACACGGAGTGAATTACACATGGATTGTTTATAAACACAGTGAGCTGACACACCAGGGGAGAGCTCACATTGTTGGACACGGAGAGAATTACATTGAAGTGTTTATAAACACAGTGAGCTGACATACCAGGGGAGAGCTCACAGTGTCGGACACGGAGTGAATTACACTGAAGTGTTTATAAACACAGTGAGCTGACACACCAGGGGAGAGCTCAGAATGTTGGACACGGAGTGAATTACACTGAAGTGTTTATAAACACAGTGAGCTGACACACCAGGGAAGAACTCACAGCGTTGGATACGGAGTGAATTACACATGGATTGTTTATAAACACAGTGAGCTGTCACACCAGGGGAGAGCTCACATTGTTGGACACGGAGTGAATTCCACTGAAGTGTTTATAAACACAGTGAGCTGACATACCAGGGGAGAGCTCACAGTGTTGGACACGGAGTGAATTACACTGAAGTGTTTATAAACACAGTGAGCTGACACACCAGGTGAGAGCTCACAGCGTTGGACACGGAGTGAATTACACATGGATTGTTTATAAACACAGTGAGCTGACACACCAGGGGAGAGCTCACAGTGTTGGACACGGAGTGAATTACACTGTAGTGTTTATATACACCGTGAGCTGCCACACCAGGGGAGAGCTCACAGTGTTGGACACGGAGTGAATTACACTGAAGTGTTTATAATCTCAGTGAGCTGACACACCAGGTGAGAGCTCACAGTGTTGGACACCGAGTGAATTATACTGAAGTGTTTATAAACACAGTGAGCTGACACACCAGGGGAGAGCTCACAGTGTTGGACACGGAGTGAATTACACTGAAGTGTTTATAAACACAGTGAGCTGACACACCAGGGGAGAGCTCACCGTGTTGGACAGGGACTAACTTAAACTGAAGTGTTTATAAACAAAGTGAGCTTATAAACCAGGGGAGAGCACACAGTGTCGGACACGAAGTGAATTACAATGCGGTGCTAATAAACATACGGATCTGTAACAACAGGGGAGATCTCACAGTGTTGGACATGGAGTGAGTTACACTGACGTGTGTATACACACAGGGAGCTGAAAAAGTGAAGATTTCAGAGTTTGGACCCGGAGTGAAGTACAGTGAAATGTTTATAAACACAGTGAGCTGACACACCAGGTGAGAGCTCACAGTGTTGGACACAGAGTGAATTACACTAAAGATTTATAAACACAGTGAGCTGACACACCAGGGGAGAGATCACCGTGTTGGACACGGAGTGAATTACACTGAAGTGTTTATAAACACAGAGAGCTGACACACCAGGGGAGAGCTCACAGTGTTGGACACGGAGTGAATTACACTGAAGTGTTTATAAACACAGTGAGCTGAAACACCAGGGGAGAGCTCACAGTTTTGGACACGGAGTGAATTACACTGAAGTGTTTAAAACACAGTGAGCTGACACACCAGTGGAGAGCTCACAGTGTTGGACACCGAGTGAATTACACTGAAGTGTTTATAAACACTGTGAGCTGACACACCAGGGGAGAGCTCACAGTGTTGGACAGGGAGTGAATTACACTGAAGTGTTTATAAACACAGTGAGCTGACACACCAGTGGAGAGCTCACAGTTTTGGACACGGAGTGAATTACACTGAAGTGTTTATAAACACTGTGAGGTGACACGCCAGGGGAGAGCTCGCAGTGTTAGACACAGAGTGAATTACACTGATGTGTTTATAAACACAGTGAGCTGACACACCAGGGGAGAGCTCAGTGTCCGACACGGAGTGAATTACACTGAAATGTTTATTAACACAGAGAGCTGACACACCAGGGGAGAGCTCACAGTGTTGGAAACGTAGTGACTTGCATTGAAGTGTTTATAAACACAGTGAGTTGACACACCACGGGAAGCTCACAATGTTGGACACGTAGTGATTTACACTGAAATGTTTATAAACGCAGTAATCGGACAGACCAGGTGAGAGCTCACAGTGTTGGACAGGGAGTGAATTACACTGGAGTGTTTATAAACACAGTGAGCTGACACACCAGGGGAGAGCTCACAGTGTTGGACAGGGAGTGAATTACACTGAAGTGATTATAAACACAATGAGCTGACACACCAGGGGAGAGCTCACAGTGTTAGTCACGTTGTGAATTACACAGAACGATTTATTAACACTGTGAGATGACACAGCAGGGGAGAGTTCACAGTGTTGGACATGGAGTGAATTACACTGAACGATTTATTAACACTGTGAGATGGCACACCAGGGGAGAGCTCACAGTGCTGGGCAGGCACTAACTTAAACTGAAGTGTTTATAAAGACAGTGAACTTAAAAAGCAGGGGAGATCTCACAGGGTCGGACACGGAGTGAATTACAGTGAAGTGTTTATAAACACAGTGAGCTGATACTTCAGGGGGGAGCTCACAGTGTTGCACACGGCGTGAATTACACTGAATTTTTTATAAACACAGTGAGCTGACACACCAGGGGAGAGCTCACAGTGTTGCACACAGAGTGAATTACACTGAAGTGTTTATAAACACAGAGAGCTGAAACACCAGGGGAGAGCTCACAGTGTTGTACACGGAGTGACTTAAACAGAAGTGTTTATAAGCACCATTACTGACACAGTAGGGGGGAGCTCACAGTGTTGCACACGGCGTGAATTACACTGAATTTTTTATAAACACAGTGAGCTGACATACCAGGGGAGAGCTCACAGTGTTAGTCATGGTGTGAATTACACAGAACGATTTAATAACACTGTCAGATGACACAGCAGGGGAGAGTTCACAGTGTTGGACACGGAGTGAATTACAATGAAATGTTTATAAACACAGTGAGCTGACATACCAGGGGAGAGCTCCCAAGGACGGACACGGAGTGAATTACACTGAAGTGTTTATAAACACTGTGAGCTGACACACCAGGGTAGAGCTCGCAGTGTTAGACACAGAGTGAATTATACTGATGTAATTATAAACACAGTGAGCTGACACACCAGGGGAGAGATCACAGTGTTCGACACGGAGTGAATTACAATGAAGTGTTTATAAACACAGTGATTTGACACACTGGGGGAAGCTCACAGTGTTGGAAACGTAGTGATTTACACTGAAATGATTATTAACACAGTGAGCTGACACACTAGGGGAGAGCGCACAGTGTTGGACACGGAGTGAATTACACTGAAATATTTATAAACTCAGTGAGCTGACACACCAGGGGAGAGCTCACAGTGTTGGACACGGAGTGAATTACACTGAAGTGTTTATAAACACAGTGACCTTACACACCATGGGAGAGCTCACAGTGTTGGTCAGGGAGTGAATTACACTGAAGTGTATATAAACACAGTGAGCTGACACACCAGGGGAGAGCTCACAGTGTTAGTCACAGTGTGAATTACACAGAACGATTTAATAACACTGTGAGATGACACAGCAGGGGAGAGTTCACAGTGTTGGACACGGAGTGAATTACAATGAAATGTTTCAGATGTCAAAGAGCTGACACAACAGGGGAGAGCGCATAGTGTTGGACCCAAAGTGAATTAAAATGTGGTGCTAATAAACACACTGATCTGGCACACCAGGGGAGAGCTCACAGTTTTGGACACGGAGTGAATTACACTGAAGTGTTTATAAACACAGTGAGCTGACACACCAGAGGAAAGCTCACTGTGTTGAGCACGGAGTGAATACACTGACGTTTCTATAAATATAGTGAGTTGACGCACCAGGGGAGACCTCACAGTGTCGGAAACGGAGTGAATTACACTGACGTTTTTATAAACACAGTGAGCTGACACACCAGGGGAGAGCTGACAGTGTTCGGCACGGTGTGAATTACACTGAAGTTTTTATAAACACAGTGAGATGACACACCAAGGGAGAGCTCACAGTGTTGGACACGGAGTGAATTACACTGAAGTGCTTATAAACACAGTGAGCTTAGACACCAGGGGAGAGTTCAAAGTGTTAGACACAGAGTGAATTACACTGATGTGTTTATAAACACAGTGAGCTGACACACCAGGGGAGAGCTCACAGTGCTGGACACGGAGTGAATTACACTGAATTGTTTATAAACACAGTGAACTAACACACCAGTGGAGAGCTCACAGTATTGTACATGGAGTGACTTAAACAGAAGTGTTTATAAACACCATTACCTGACACAGTAGGGGAGAGCTCACATTGTTAGTCACGGTGTGAATTACACTGAACGACTTATTAACACTGTGAGCTCACACACCAAGGGAGAGCTCACAGTGTAGGATACGGAATGATTTACACTGAAATGTATATAAACACAGTGAGCTGACACACCAGGGGAGAGCTCGCAGTGTTAGACACAGAGTGAATTACACTGACGTTTTTATAAACACAGTGAGCTGACACACCAGGGGAGAGCTCACAGTGTTGGACACGTAGTGAATTACACTGAAGTGTTTATAAACACAGTGAGCTGACACACCAGGGGAAGCTCACAGTGTTGGAAACGTAGTGATTTACACTGAAGTGTTTATAAACACAGTGAGCTGACACACCAGGGGAGAGCAGACAGTGTTGGACACGGAGTGAATTACACTGAAGTGTTTATAAACACAGTGAGCTGACACACCAGGGGAGAGCTCACAGTGTTAATCACGGTGTGAGTTACACAGGACGATTTATTAACACAGTGAGATGCCACAGCAGGAGAGAGTTCACAGTGTTGGACATGGAGTGAATTACACTGAACGATTTAGTAACACTGTGAGATGACGCACCAGGGGAGAGCTCACAGTGTTGGACACGTAGTGAATTACACTGAAGTGTTTATAAACACAGTGAGCTGACACACCAGGGGAAGCTCACAGTGTTGGAAACGTAGTGATTTACACTGAAGTGTTTATAAACACAGTGAGCTGACACACCAGGGGAGAGCAGACAGTGTTGGACACGGAGTGAATTACACTGAAGTGTTTATAAACACAGTGAGCTGACACACCAGGGGAGAGCTCACAGTGTTAGTCACGGTGTGAGTTACACAGGACGATTTATTAACACAGTGAGATGCCACAGCAGGAGAGAGTTCACAGTGTTGGACATGGAGTGAATTACACTGAACGATTTAGTAACACTGTGAGATGACGCACCAGGGGAGAGCTCACAGTGCTGGGCAGGGACTAACTTAAACTGAAGTTTTTATAAACACGGTGAGCTTATAAACCAGGGGAGAGTTCACAGTGTCGGACACGGAGTGAATTACACTGAATGATTTAGTAACACTGTGAGATGACGCACCAGGGGAGAGCTCACAGTGCTGGGCAGGGACTAACTTAAACTGAAGTGTTTATAAACACAGTGAGCTTATAAACCAGGGGAGAGTTCACAGTGTCGGACACGGAGTGAATTACAATGAAATGTTTCTGATGACAAAGAGCTGACATAACAGGGGAGAGCGCATAGTGTTGGACCCAAAGTGAATTACAATGCGGTGCTAATAAACACACTGTTCTGAAACAATAGGGGAGATCTCACAGTGTTGGACTCGGAGTGACTTACACTGACTTGTGTATGCACACAGGGAGCTGACACACCAGGGTAGAGCTCACAGTTTTGGACAGGCAGTGAATTATACTGAAGTGTTTATACACACAGTGAGCTGAAAAACCATGACAGAGGTCAAAGTGTTGGACACGGAGTGAATTAAACTGTAGTGTTTATAAATACAGTGAACTGACACACCAGGGGAGAGCTCACAGTGTCGGAAACAAATTGAATTACACTGAAGTGTTTATAAACACAGTGAGCTGACACACCAGTGGAAAGCTCACAGCGTTGGGCATGGAGTGAATTACACTGAAGTGTTTATAAACGCAGTGAGCTGACACACCAAGGGAGAGCTCACAGTGTTGGACACGGAGTGAATTACACAGAATTGTTTTTAATATACAGCGAGCTGACACACCAGGTGAGAGCTCACAGCGCTGTACACGGAGTGAATTACACTGAATTGTTTTTAATACACAGAGAGCTGACACACCAGGGGAGAGCTCACAGTGCTGGACACGGAGTGAATTACACTGAATTGTTTATAAACACAGTGATCTAACACACCAGTGGAGAGCTCACAGTGTTGTACAGGGAGTGACTTAAACAGAAGTGTTTATAAACACCATTACCTGACACAGTAGGAGAGAGCTCACAGTGTTAATCACGGTGTGAATTACACTGAACGATTTATTAACACTGTGAGCTCACACACCAAGGGAGAGCTCACAGTGTCGGATACGGAATGAATTACACTGAAGTGTTTATAAAAAGAGTGAGCTGACACACCAGGGGAGCGCTCCCAAGGACGGACACGGAGTGAATTACATTGAAGTGTTTATAAACACAGTGAGCTGACACACCAGGGGAGAGCTCACAGTGTCAGACACGGAGTGAATTACACTGCAGTTTTTATAAACACAGTGAGCTGACACACCAGTGGAGAGCTCAAAGTGTTGGACATGGTGTGCATTGCATTGAAGTGTTTATAAACACAGTGAGCTGACACACCAGGGGAGAGCTGACCGTGTTGGACACGGAGGGAATTACACTGAAGTGTTTATAAACACAATGAGCTGACACATCAGGGGAGAGCACACAGTGTTGGACACGGTGTGAATTACACTGAAGTGTTTATAAACACATTGAGCTGCCACACCAGGGGAGATCTCACAGTGTTGGACACGGAGTGAATTACACTGAAGTGTTTATAAACACAGCGAGCTGACACACCAGGGGAGAGCTCATAGTGTTGGACATGGAGTGATTTACACTGAAGTGATTATTAACACAGTGAGCTGACACACCAGGGTAGAGCTCGCAGTGTTAGACACAGAGTGAATTATACTGATGTAATTATAAACACAGTGAGCTGACACACCAGGGGAGACATCACAGTGTTCGACACGGAGTGAATTACACTGAAGTGTTTATAAACACAGTGATTTGACACACTAGGGGAAGCTCACAGTGTTGGAAACGTAGTGATTTACACTGAAGTGATTATTAACACAGTGAGCTGACACACTAGGGGAGAGCGCACAGTGTTGGACACGGAGTGAATTACACTGAAATATTTATAAACTCAGTGAGCTGACACACCAGGGGAGAGCTCACAGTGTTGGACACGGAGTGAATTACACTGAAGTGTTTATAAACACAGTGACCTTACACACCATGGGAGAGCTCACAGTGTTGGTCACGGAGTGAATTACACTGAAGTGTATATAAACACAGTGAGCTGACACACCAGGGGAGAGCTCACAGTGTTAGTCACAGTGTGAATTACACAGAACGATTTAATAACACTGTGAGATGACACAGCAGGGGAGAGTTCACAGTGTTGGACACGGAGTGAATTACAATGAAATGTTTCAGATGTCAAAGAGCTGACACAACAGGGGAGAGCGCATAGTGTTGGACCCAAAGTGAATTAAAATGTGGTGCTAATAAACACACTGATCTGGCACACCAGGGGAGAGCTCACAGTTTTGGACACGGAGTGAATTACACTGAAGTGTTTATAAACACAGTGAGCTGACACACCAGAGGAAAGCTCACTGTGTTGAGCACGGAGTGAATACACTGACGTTTCTATAAATATAGTGAGTTGACGCACCAGGGGAGACCTCACAGTGTCGGAAACGGAGTGAATTACACTGACGTTTTATTAAACACAGTGAGATGACACACCAAGGGAGAGCTCACAGTGTGGGACACGGAGTGAAATACACTGAAGTGCTTATAAACACAGTGAGCTGAAAAAGCAGGGGAGAGCTCACAGTGTTGGACACGGAGTGAATTACACTGAAGTGTTTATAAACACAGTGAGCTTAGACACCAGGGGAGAGTTCAAAGTGTTAGACACAGAGTGAATTACACTGATGTGTTTATAAACACAGTGAGCTGACACACCAGGGGAGAGCTCACAGTGCTGGACACGGAGTGAATTACACTGAATTGTTTATAAACACAGTGAACTAACACACCAGTGGAGAGCTCACAGTATTGTACATGGAGTGACTTAAACAGAAGTGTTTATAAACACCATTACCTGACACAGTAGGGGAGAGCTCACATTGTTAGTCACGGTGTGAATTACACTGAACGACTTATTAACACTGTGAGCTGACACAACGGGGGAGAGCTCACAGTGTCGGATACGGAGTGATTTACACTGAAATGTATATAAACACAGTGAGCTGACACACCAGGGGAGAGCTCGCAGTGTTAGACACAGAGTGAATTACACTGACGTTTTTATAAACACAGTGAGCTGACACACCAGGGGAGAGCTCACAGTGTTGGACACGTAGTGAATTACATTGAAGTGTTTATAAACACAGTGAGCTGACACACCAGGGGAAGCTCACAGTGTTGGAAACGTAGTGATTTACACTGAAGTGTTTATAAACACAGTGAGCTGACACACCAGGGGAGAGCAGACAGTGTTGGACACGGAGTGAATTACACTGAAGTGTTTATAAACACAGTGAGCTGACACACCAGGGGAGAGCTCACAGTGTTAGTCACGGTGTGAGTTACACAGGACGATTTATTAACACAGTGAGATGCCACAGCAGGAGAGAGTTCACAGTGTTGGACATGGAGTGAATTACACTGAACGATTTAGTAACACTGTGAGATGACGCACCAGGGGAGAGCTCACAGTGTTGGACACGTAGTGAATTACACTGAAGTGTTTATAAACACAGTGAGCTGACACACCAGGGGAAGCTCACAGTGTTGGAAACGTAGTGATTTACACTGAAGTGTTTATAAACACAGTGAGCTGACACACCAGGGGAGAGCAGACAGTGTTGGACACGGAGTGAATTACACTGAAGTGTTTATAAACACAGTGAGCTGACACACCAGGGGAGAGCTCACAGTGTTAGTCACGGTGTGAGTTACACAGGACGATTTATTAACACAGTGAGATGCCACAGCAGGAGAGAGTTCACAGTGTTGGACATGGAGTGAATTACACTGAACGATTTAGTAACACTGTGAGATGACGCACCAGGGGAGAGCTCACAGTGCTGGGCAGGGACTAACTTAAACTGAAGTGTTTATAAACACAGTGAGCTTATAAACCAGGGGAGAGTTCACAGTGTCGGACACGGAGTGAATTACACTGAATGATTTAGTAACACTGTGAGATGACGCACCAGGGGAGAGCTCACAGTGCTGGGCAGGGACTAACTTAAACTGAAGTGTTTATAAACACAGTGAGCTTATAAACCAGGGGAGAGTTCACAGTGTCGGACACGGAGTGAATTACAATGAAATGTTTCTGATGACAAAGAGCTGACATAACAGGTGAGAGCGCATAGTGTTGGACCCAAAGTGAATTACAATGCGGTGCTAATAAACACACTGTTCTGAAACAATAGGGGAGATCTCACAGTGTTGGACTCGGAGTGACTTACACTGACTTGTGTATGCACACAGGGAGCTGACACACCAGGGTAGAGCTCACAGTTTTGGACAGGCAGTGAATTATACTGAAGTGTTTATACACACAGTGAGCAGAAAAACCATGACAGAGGTCAAAGTGTTGGACACGGAGTGAATTAAACTGAAGTGTTTATAAATACAGTGAACTGACACACCAGGGGAGAGCTCACAGTGTCGGAAACAAAGTGAATTACACTGAAGTGTTTATAAACACAGTGAGCTGACACACCAGTGGAAAGCTCAAAGCGTTGGGCATGGAGTGAATTACACTGAAGTGTTTATAAACGCAGTGAGCTGACACACCAAGGGAGAGCTCACAGTGTTGGACACGGAGTGAATTACACAGAATTGTTTTTAATATACAGCGAGCTGACACACCAGGTGAGAGCTCACAGCGCTGTACACGGAGTGAATTACACTGAATTGTTTTTAATACACAGAGAGCTGACACACCAGGGGAGAGCTCACAGTGCTGGACACGGAGTGAATTACACTGAATTGTTTATAAACACAGTGATCTAACACACCAGTGGAGAGCTCACAGTGTTGTACAGGGAGTGACTTAAACAGAAGTGTTTATAAACACCATTACCTGACCCAGTAGGAGAGAGCTCACAGTGTTAATCACGGTGTGAATTACACTGAACGATTTATTAACACTGTGAGCTCACACACCAAGGGAGAGCTCACAGTGTCGGATACGGAATGAATTACACTGAAGTGTTTATAAAAAGAGTGAGCTGACACACCAGGGGAGCGCTCCCAAGGACGGACACGGAGTGAATTACATTGAAGTGTTTATAAACACAGTGAGCTGACACACCAGGGGAGAGCTCACAGTGTCAGACACGGAGTGAATTACACTGCAGTTTTTATAAACACAGTGAGCTGACACACCAGTGGAGAGCTCAAAGTGTTGGACATGGTGTGCATTGCATTGAAGTGTTTATAAACACAGTGAGCTGACACACCAGGGGAGAGCTGACCGTGTTGGACACGGAGGGAATTACACTGAAGTGTTTATAAACACAATGAGCTGACACACCAGGGGAGAATACACAGTGTTGGACACAAAGCGAATTAAACTGAAGTGTTTATAAACACAGTGAGCTGACACATCAGGGGAGAGCACACAGTGTTGGACACGGTGTGAATTACACTGAAGTGTTTATAAACACATTGAGCTGCCACACCAGGGGAGATCTCACAGTGTTGGACACGGAGTGAATTACACTGAAGTGTTTATAAACAAAGCGAGCTGACACACCAGGGGAGAGCTCATAGTGTTGGACATGGAGTGATTTACACTGAAGTGATTATTAACACAGTGTGCTGACACACTAGGGGAGAGCGCACAGTGTTGGACACGGAGTGAATTACACTGAAATATTTATAAACTCAGTGAGCTGACACACCAGGGGAGAGCTCACAGTGTTGGACACGGAGTGAATTACACTGAAGCGTTTTTAAACACAGTGACCTTACACACCATGGGAGAGCTCACAGTGTTGGTCAGGGAGTGAATTACACTGAAGTGTATATAAACACAGTGAGCTGACACACCAGGGGAGAGCTCACAGTGTTAGTCACAGTGTGAATTACACAGAACGATTTAATAACACTGTGAGATGACACAGCAGGGGAGAGTTCACAGTGTTGGACACGGAGTGAATTACAATGAAATGTTTCAGATGTCAAAGAGCTGACACAACAGGGGAGAGCGCATAGTGTTGGACCCAAAGTGAATTAAAATGTGGTGCTAATAAACACACTGATCTGGCACACCAGGGGAGAGCTCACAGTTTTGGACACGGAGTGAATTACACTGAAGTGTTTATAAACACAGTGAGCTGACACACCAGAGGAAAGCTCACTGTGTTGAGCACGGAGTGAATACACTGACGTTTCTATAAATATAGTGAGTTGACGCACCAGGGGAGACCTCACAGTGTCGGAAACGGAGTGAATTACACTGACGTTTTTATAAACACAGTGAGATGACACACCAAGGGAGAGCTCACAGTGTGGGACACGGAGTGAAATACACTGAAGTGCTTATAAACACAGTGAGCTGAAAAAGCAGGGGAGAGCTCACAGTGTTGGACACGGAGTGAATTACACTGAAGTGTTTATAAACACAGTGAGCTTAGACACCAGGGGAGAGTTCAAAGTGTTAGACACAGAGTGAATTACACTGATGTGTTTATAAACACAGTGAGCTGACACACCAGGGGAGAGCTCACAGTGCTGGACACGGAGTGAATTACACTGAATTGTTTATAAACACAGTGAACTAACACACCAGTGGAGAGCTCACAGTATTGTACATGGAGTGACTTAAACAGAAGTGTTTATAAACACCATTACCTGACACAGTAGGGGAGAGCTCACATTGTTAGTCACGGTGTGAATTACACTGAACGACTTATTAACACTGTGAGCTGACACAACGGGGGAGAGCTCACAGTGTCGGATACGGAGTGATTTACACTGAAATGTATATAAACACAGTGAGCTGACACACCAGGGGAGAGCTCGCAGTGTTAGACACAGAGTGAATTACACTGACGTTTTTATAAACACAGTGAGCTGACACACCAGGGGAGAGCTCACAGTGTTGGACACGTAGTGAATTACATTGAAGTGTTTATAAACACAGTGAGCTGACACACCAGGGGAAGCTCACAGTGTTGGAAACGTAGTGATTTACACTGAAGTGTTTATAAACACAGTGAGCTGACACACCAGGGGAGAGCAGACAGTGTTGGACACGGAGTGAATTACACTGAAGTGTTTATAAACACAGTGAGCTGACACACCAGGGGAGAGCTCACAGTGTTAGTCACGGTGTGAGTTACACAGGACGATTTATTAACACAGTGAGATGCCACAGCAGGAGAGAGTTCACAGTGTTGGACATGGAGTGAATTACACTGAACGATTTAGTAACACTGTGAGATGACGCACCAGGGGAGAGCTCACAGTGTTGGACACGTAGTGAATTACACTGAAGTGTTTATAAACACAGTGAGCTGACACACCAGGGGAAGCTCACAGTGTTGGAAACGTAGTGATTTACACTGAAGTGTTTATAAACACAGTGAGCTGACACACCAGGGGAGAGCAGACAGTGTTGGACACGGAGTGAATTACACTGAAGTGTTTATAAACACAGTGAGCTGACACACCAGGGGAGAGCTCACAGTGTTAGTCACGGTGTGAGTTACACAGGACGATTTATTAACACAGTGAGATGCCACAGCAGGAGAGAGTTCACAGTGTTGGACATGGAGTGAATTACACTGAACGATTTAGTAACACTGTGAGATGACGCACCAGGGGAGAGCTCACAGTGCTGGGCAGGGACTAACTTAAACTGAAGTGTTTATAAACACAGTGAGCTTATAAACCAGGGGAGAGTTCACAGTGTCGGACACGGAGTGAATTACACTGAATGATTTAGTAACACTGTGAGATGACGCACCAGGGGAGAGCTCACAGTGCTGGGCAGGGACTAACTTAAACTGAAGTGTTTATAAACACAGTGAGCTTATAAACCAGGGGAGAGTTCACATTGTCGGACACGGAGTGAATTACAATGAAATGTTTCTGATGACAAAGAGCTGACATAACAGGTGAGAGCGCATAGTGTTGGACCCAAAGTGAATTACAATGCGGTGCTAATAAACACACTGTTCTGAAACAATAGGGGAGATCTCACAGTGTTGGACTCGGAGTGACTTACACTGACTTGTGTATGCACACAGGGAGCTGACACACCAGGGTAGAGCTCACAGTTTTGGACAGGCAGTGAATTATACTGAAGTGTTTATACACACAGTGAGCTGAAAAACCATGACAGAGGTCAAAGTGTTGGACACGGAGTGAATTAAACTGAAGTGTTTATAAATACAGTGAACTGACACACCAGGGGAGAGCTCACAGTGTCGGAAACAAAGTGAATTACACTGAAGTGTTTATAAACACAGTGAGCTGACACACCAGTGGAAAGCTCAAAGCGTTGGGCATGGAGTGAATTACACTGAAGTGTTTATAAACGCAGTGAGCTGACACACCAAGGGAGAGCTCACAGTGTTGGACACGGAGTGAATTACACAGAATTGTTTTTAATATACAGCGAGCTGACACACCAGGTGAGAGCTCACAGCGCTGTACACGGAGTGAATTACACTGAATTGTTTTTAATACACAGAGAGCTGACACACCAGGGGAGAGCTCACAGTGCTGGACACGGAGTGAATTACACTGAATTGTTTATAAACACAGTGATCTAACACACCAGTGGAGAGCTCACAGTGTTGTACAGGGAGTGACTTAAACAGAAGTGTTTATAAACACCATTACCTGACCCAGTAGGAGAGAGCTCACAGTGTTAATCACGGTGTGAATTACACTGAACGATTTATTAACACTGTGAGCTCACACACCAAGGGAGAGCTCACAGTGTCGGATACGGAATGAATTACACTGAAGTGTTTATAAAAAGAGTGAGCTGACACACCAGGGGAGCGCTCCCAAGGACGGACACGGAGTGAATTACATTGAAGTGTTTATAAACACAGTGAGCTGACACACCAGGGGAGAGCTCACAGTGTCAGACACGGAGTGAATTACACTGCAGTTTTTATAAACACAGTGAGCTGACACACCAGTGGAGAGCTCAAAGTGTTGGACATGGTGTGCATTGCATTGAAGTGTTTATAAACACAGTGAGCTGACACACCAGGGGAGAGCTGACCGTGTTGGACACGGAGGGAATTACACTGAAGTGTTTATAAACACAATGAGCTGACACACCAGGGGAGAATACACAGTGTTGGACACAAAGCGAATTAAACTGAAGTGTTTATAAACACAGTGAGCTGACACATCAGGGGAGAGCACACAGTGTTGGACACGGTGTGAATTACACTGAAGTGTTTATAAACACATTGAGCTGCCACACCAGGGGAGATCTCACAGTGTTGGACACGGAGTGAATTACACTGAAGTGTTTATAAACAAAGCGAGCTGACACACCAGGGGAGAGCTCATAGTGTTGGACATGGAGTGATTTACACTGAAGTGATTATTAACACAGTGTGCTGACACACTAGGGGAGAGCGCACAGTGTTGGACACGGAGTGAATTACACTGAAATATTTATAAACTCAGTGAGCTGACACACCAGGGGAGAGCTCACAGTGTTGGACACGGAGTGAATTACACTGAAGCGTTTTTAAACACAGTGACCTTACACACCATGGGAGAGCTCACAGTGTTGGTCAGGGAGTGAATTACACTGAAGTGTATATAAACACAGTGAGCTGACACACCAGGGGAGAGCTCACAGTGTTAGTCACAGTGTGAATTACACAGAACGATTTAATAACACTGTGAGATGACACAGCAGGGGAGAGTTCACAGTGTTGGACACGGAGTGAATTACAATGAAATGTTTCAGATGTCAAAGAGCTGACACAACAGGGGAGAGCGCATAGTGTTGGACCCAAAGTGAATTAAAATGTGGTGCTAATAAACACACTGATCTGGCACACCAGGGGAGAGCTCACAGTTTTGGACACGGAGTGAATTACACTGAAGTGTTTATAAACACAGTGAGCTGACACACCAGAGGAAAGCTCACTGTGTTGAGCACGGAGTGAATACACTGACGTTTCTATAAATATAGTGAGTTGACGCACCAGGGGAGACCTCACAGTGTCGGAAACGGAGTGAATTACACTGACGTTTTTATAAACACAGTGAGCTGACACACCAGGGGAGAGCTGACAGTGTTCGGCACGGTGTGAATTACACTGAAGTTTTTATAAACACAGTGAGATGACACACCAAGGGAGAGCTCACAGTGTGGGACACGGAGTGAAATACACTGAAGTGCTTATAAACACAGTGAGCTGAAAAAGCAGGGGAGAGCTCACAGTGTTGGACACGGAGTGAATTACACTGAAGTGTTTATAAACACAGTGAGCTTAGACACCAGGGGAGAGTTCAAAGTGTTAGACACAGAGTGAATTACACTGATGTGTTTATAAACACAGTGAGCTGACACACCAGGGGAGAGCTCACAGTGCTGGACACGGAGTGAATTACACTGAATTGTTTATAAACACAGTGAACTAACACACCAGTGGAGAGCTCACAGTATTGTACATGGAGTGACTTAAACAGAAGTGTTTATAAACACCATTACCTGACACAGTAGGGGAGAGCTCACATTGTTAGTCACGGTGTGAATTACACTGAACGACTTATTAACACTGTGAGCTGACACAACGGGGGAGAGCTCACAGTGTCGGATACGGAGTGATTTACACTGAAATGTATATAAACACAGTGAGCTGACACACCAGGGGAGAGCTCGCAGTGTTAGACACAGAGTGAATTACACTGACGTTTTTATAAACACAGTGAGCTGACACACCAGGGGAGAGCTCACAGTGTTCAACACGGAGTGAATTACATTGGAGTGTTTATAAACACAGAGAGCTGACACACCAGGGGAGAGCTCACAGTGTTGGACACGTAGTGAATTACACTGAAGTGTTTATAAACACAGTGAGCTGACACACCAGGGGAAGCTCACAGTGTTGGAAACGTAGTGATTTACACTGAAGTGTTTATAAACACAGTGAGCTGACACACCAGGGGAGAGCACACAGTGTTGGACACGGAGTGAATTACACTGAAGTGTTTATAAACACAGTGAGCTGACACACCAGGGGAGAGCTCACAGTGTTAGTCACGGTGTGAGTTACACAGGACGATTTATTAACACAGTGAGATGCCACAGCAGGAGAGAGTACACAGTGTTGGACATGGAGTGAATTACACTGAACGATTTAGTAACACTGTGAGATGACGCACCAGGGGAGAGCTCACAGTGCTGGGCAGGGACTAACTTAAACTGAAGTGTTTATAAACACAGTGAGCTTATAAACCAGGGGAGAGTTCACAGTGTCGGACACAGAGTGAATTACACTGAATGATTTAGTAACACTGTGAGATGACGCACCAGGGGAGAGCTCACAGTGCTGGGCAGGGACTAACTTAAACTGAAGTGTTTATAAACACAGTGAGCTTATAAACCAGGGGAGAGTTCACAGTGTCGGACACGGAGTGAATTACAATGAAATGTTTCTGATGACAAAGAGCTGACATAATAGGGGAGAGCGCATAGTGTTGGACCCAAAGTGAATTACAATGCGGTGCTAATAAACACACTGTTCTGAAACAATAGGGGAGATCTCACAGTGTTGGACTCGGAGTGACTTACACTGACTTGTGTATGCACACAGGGAGCTGACACACCAGGGTAGAGCTCACAGTTTTGGACAGGCAGTGAATTATACTGAAGTGTTTATACACACAGTGAGCTGAAAAACCATGACAGAGGTCAAAGTGTTGGACACGGAGTGAATTAAACTGAAGTGTTTATAAATACAGTGAACTGACACACCAGGGGAGAGCTCACAGTGTCGGAAACAAAGTGAATTACACTGAAGTGTTTATAAACACAGTGAGCTGACACACCAGTGGAAAGCTCACAGCGTTGGGCATGGAGTGAATTACACTGAAGTGTTTATAAACGCAGTGAGCTGACACACCAAGGGAGAGCTCACAGTGTTGGACACGGAGTGAATTACACAGAATTGTTTTTAATATACAGCGAGCTGACACACCAGGTGAGAGCTCACAGCGCTGTACACGGAGTGAATTACACTGAATTGTTTTTAATATACAGAGAGCTGACACACCAGGGGAGAGCTCACAGTGCTGGACACGGAGTGAATTACACTGAATTGTTTATAAACACAGTGATCTAACACACCAGTGGAGAGCTCACAGTGTTGTACAGGGAGTGACTTAAACAGAAGTGTTTATAAACACCATTACCTGACACAGTAGGAGAGAGCTCACAGTGTTAATCACGGTGTGAATTACACTGAACGATTTATTAACACTGTGAGCTCACACACCAAGGGAGAGCTCACAGTGTAGGATACGGAATGAATTACACTGAAGTGTTTATAAAAAGAGTGAGCTGACACACCAGGGGAGCGCTCCCAAGGACGGACACGGAGTGAATTACATTGAAGTGTTTATAAACACAGTGAGCTGACACACCAGGGGAGAGCTCACAGTGTCAGACACGGAGTGAATTACACTGCAGTTTTTATAAACACAGTGAGCTGACACACCAGTGGAGAGCTCAAAGTGTTGGACATGGTGTGCATTGCATTGAAGTGTTTATAAACACAGTGAGCTGACACACCAGGGGAGAGCTGACCGTGTTGGACACGGAGGGAATTACACTGAAGTGTTTATAAACACAATGAGCTGACACACCAGGGGAGAATACACAGTGTTGGACACAAAGCGAATTAAACTGAAGTGTTTATAAACACAGTGAGCTGACACATCAGGGGAGAGCACACAGTGTTGGACACGGTGTGAATTACACTGAAGTGTTTATAAACACATTGAGCTGCCACACCAGGGGAGAGCTCATAGTGTTGGACACGGAGTGAATTACACTGAAGTGTTTATAAACACAGCGAGCTGACACACCAGGGGAGAGCTCATAGTGTTGGACATGGAGTGATTTACACTGAAGTGTTTATAAACACAGTGCGCTGTCACACCAGGGGAGAGCTCACAGTGTTGGACACGGAGTGAATTACAATGAAGTGTTTATAAAGACAGTGAGTTGACACACCAGGGGAGAGTTCACAGTGTCGGACAATGAGTGAATTACACTGAAGTGTTTATAAACACAGCGAGCTGAGACTCCAGGGGGGAGCTCACAGTGTTGGACACTGAGTGAATTACACTGACTTGTTTTTAATACACAGTGAGCTGACACACCAGGGGAGAGCTGAAAGTGTTTGACACAGAGTGAATTACACTTAAGTGTTTATAAACACAGAGAGCTGACACACCAGGGGAGAGCTCACAGTGCTGGAAACGGAGTGAATTACACTGAATTGTTTATAAACACTGTGAACTAACACACCAGTGGAGAGCTCACAGTGTTGTACAGGGAGTGACTTACAGAGAAGTGTTTATAAACACAATTACCTGACACAGTAGGAGAGAGCTCACAGTGTTAATCACGGTGTGAATTGCACTGAACGATTTATTATCACTGTGAGCTGACACACCAGGGGCGAGCTCACAGTGTCCGATACGGAGTGAATTACACTGAAGTGTTTATAAACACATTGAGCTGACATACCAGGGGAGAGCTCCCAAGGACGGACACGGAGTGAATTACACTGAAGTGCTTATAAACACAGTGAGCTGACACACCAGGGGAGAGCTCACAGTGTTGGACACATAGTGATTTAAACTGAAGTGTTTTAAAGCACAGTGAGCTGACACACCACGGGAGAGCTCACAGTGTTGGACACGGAGTGAATTTCACGGAAGTGTTTATAAACACAGTGAGCTGACACACCAGGCGAGAGCTCACAGTATTGGACACGGAGTGAATTACACTGAAGTGTTTATAAACACAGTGAGATGACACACCAGGGGAGAGCTCACAATGTTGCACACGAAGTGTATTGCACTGAAGTGTTTATAAGCACAGTGAGCTGACACACCAGAGGAGAGCTGACCGTGTTGGACACGGAGTGAATTACACTGAAGTGTTTAAAAGCATAGGGAACTGACACACCAGGGGAGAGCTGACCGTGTTGGACACGGAGTGAATTACACTGAAGTGTTTATAAACACAATGAGCTGACATACCAGAGGAGAGCTCCCAAGGACGGACACGGAGTGAATTAAACTGAAGTGTTTATAAACACAGTGAGCTGGCACACCAGGGGAGTGCTCCCAAGGACGGACACGGAGTGAATTAAACTGAAGTGTTTATAAACACACTGAGCTGACACATCAGGGGAGAGCTCACAGTGTTGGACACGCTGCGAATAACACTGAAGTGTTTATAAACACAGTGAGCTGCCACACCAGGGGAGAGCTCATAGTGTTGGACATGGAGTGATTTACACTGAAGTGTTTATAAACACAGTGAGCTGACACACCAGGGGAGAGCTCATAGTGTTGGACATGGAGTGATTTACACTGAAGTGTTTATAAACACAGTGAGCTGACACACCAGGGGAGATCTCACTTTGTCGGACACGGAGTGAATTAAACTGAAGTGCTTATAAACAAAGTGAGCTGACACAACAGGGGAGAGCTGACAAAGATGGGCACGGTGTGAATTACACTGAAGTGTTTATAAACACAGTGAGCAGACACACCAGGGGAGATCTCACTTTGTCGGACACGGAGTGAATTAAACTGAAGTGCTTATAAACACAGTGAGCTGACACAACAGGGGAGAGCTGACAAAGATGGGCACGGTGTGAATTACACTGAAGTGTTTATAAACACAGTGAGCAGACACACCAAGGGAGAGCTCACAGTGTTGGACAGGGAGTGAATTACACTGAAGTGTTTATAAACACAGTGAGATAACACACCAGGGGAGATCTCACTTTGTCGGACATGGAGTCAATTAAACTGAAGTGCTTATAAACACAGTGAGCTGACACAACAGGGGAGAGCTGACAATGTTGGGCATGGTGTGAATTACACTGAAGTGTTTATAAACACAGTGAGCAGACACACCAAGGGAGAGCTCACAGTGTTGGACACTGAGTGAATTACACTGAAGTGTTTATAAACACAGTGAGCTGACACACCAGGGGAGAGCTCACAGTGTTGGAAACGGAGTGAATTACACTGAAGTGTTTATGAACACAGTGAGCTAACACACCAGGGGAGAGTTCACAGTGTCGGACACGGAGTGAATTACGCTGAAGTGTTGATAAACACAGTGAGCTGACACTCCAGGTGGGAGCTCACAGTTTTCGACACGGAGTGAATTACACTGAATTGTTTATAAACACAGTGAGCTGACACACCAGGGGAGAGCTCACAGTGTTGGACACAGAGTGAATTAAACTGAAGTGTTTATAAACACAGAGAGCTGACACAGCAGGGGAGAGCTCACAGTGCTGGACACGGAGTGAATTACACTGAATTGTTTATAAACACAGTGAACTTACACACCAGTGGAGAGCTCACAATATTTTAGAGGGACTGACTTGAACAGAAGTGTTTATAAACACCGTTACCTGACACAGTAGGGGAGAGCTCACAGTGTTAGTCACTATGTGAATTACACTGAACGATTTATTAACACAGTGAGCTGACACAGCAGGGGAGAGAGCACAGTGTCGGATACTGAGTGAATTACACTGAAGTGTTTATAAACACAGTGAGCTGACAAACTAGGGGAGAGCAGATAGTGTTGGACCCGAAGTGAATTATACTGAAGTGTTTATAAACACAGTGTGCTGACACACCAGGGGAGTGCTCACAGTGTCGGACACGGAGTGAATTACACTGATGTGTTTATAAAGACAGTGAGCTGACACACCAGGGGAGAGCTCACAGTGTTGGACGCGGAGTGAATTACACTGAATTGTTTAAATACACAGTGAGCTGACACACCAGGTGAGAGCTCACAATGTTGGACACGGAGTGATTTGCACTGAAGTGTTTATAAACGCAGTGAGCTGACACACCAGGGGAGAGCTGACCGTGTTGGACATGGAGTGAATTACACTGAAGTGTTTAGAAACACTGTGACATGACAAACCAGGGGAGAACTGACCGTGTTGGACACAGAGTGAATTACACTGAAGTGTTTATAAACACAGTGAGCAGACACACCAGGGGAGAGCTCAAAGTGTTGGACACCGAGTGAATTACACTGAAGTGTTTATAAACACAGTGAGCTGACACACCAGGGGAGAGTTCACAGTGTCGGACACGGAGTGAATTACGCTGAAGTGTTTAAAAACACAGTGAGCTGACACTCCAGGTGGGAGCTCACAGTGTTCGACACGGAGTGAATTACACTGAATTGTTTATAAACACAGTGAGCTGACACACCAGGGGAGAGCTCACAGTGTTGGACACAGAGTGAATTAAACTGAAGTGTTTGTAAACACAGAGAGCTGACACAGCAGGGGAGAGCTCACAGTGCTGGACACGGAGTGAATTACACTGAATTGTTTATAAACACAGTGAACTAACACACCAGTGGAGAGCTCACAATATTTTAGAGGGAGTGACTTGAACAGAAGTGTTTATAAACACCGTTACCTGACACAGTAGGGGAGAGCTCACAGTGTTTGTCACTATGTGAATTACAGTGAACGATTTATTAACACTGTGAGCTGACACAGCAGGGGAGAGAGCACAGTGTCGGATACTGAGTGAATTACACTGAAGTGTTTATAAACACAGTGAGCTGACAAACAAGGGGAGAGCAGATAGTGTTGGACCCGAAGTGAATTATACTGAAGTGTTTATAAACACAGTGTGCTGACACACCAGGGGAGTGCTCACAGTGTCGGACACAGATTGAATTACACTGATGTGTTTATAAAGACAGTGAGCTGACACACCAGGGGAGAGCTCACAGTGTTGGACGTGGAGTGAATTACACTGAATTGTTTAAATACACAGTGAGCTGACACACCAGGTGAGAGCTCACAATGTTGGACACGGAGTGATTTGCTCTGAAGTGTTTATAAACGCAGTGAGCTGACACACCAGGGGAGAGCTGACCGTGTTGGAAATGGAGTGAATTACACTGAAGTGTTTAGAAACACTGTGACATGACAAACCAGGGGAGAGCTGACCGTGTTGGACACAGAGTGAATTACACTGACGTGTTTATAAACACAATGAGCTGACACACCAGGGGAGCGTACACAGTGTTGGACATGGAGCGAATAAAACTGAAGTGTTTATAAACACAGTCAGCTGACACACCAGTGGAGAGCACACAGTGTTGGACACGGTGTGAATTACACTGAAGTATTTATAAACACAGTGAGCTGACACACCATGGGAGAGCTCATAGTGTTGGGCATGGAGTGATTTACACTGAAGTGTTTATATACACAGTGAGCTGACACACCAGGGGAGATCTCACTTTGTCAGACACGGATTGAATTAAACTGAAGTGTTTATAAGCACAGTGAGCTTACATACCAGCAGAGAGCACACAGTGTCGGACACAGAGTGAATTACACTGAATTGTTTATGTACACAGTGAGCTGACACACCAGGGGGGAGCTGACAGTGTTTGACATGGAATGAATTATACTGAACTGTTTATAAACACAGTGAGCTGACACACCAGCGGAGAGCTCACAGTGTCGGACATGGAGTGAATTACACTGAAGTTTTTATAAACACAGTGAGCTGACACACCAATTCTGAGCCCATGGTGTCGGACACGGAGTGAATTACAGTGACGTTTTTATAAACAAGGTGAGCTGACACACGAGGGGAGAGCTCACCATGTCGGACATGGAGTAACTAAGATTATTTAAGAATATATGTTCAAATACGATCTCGGATTAATTGAATAAATCTGGCATTTTCAAAACTAGTTTCATTAATGATAACCATGGAGCTACTAAATTGTTGTGAAAACCCATCTCTTTCACTGATGTCCTTTAGCTGAGGTAATCTGCCATCCTTACCCGGTCAGGCCTTTCTGTGACTCCAGACACAGAGCTATGTGGTTTACCATTAACTGCCCTCTGAAATGCCCATAAAGTAACTCAGTTGTATAACGCAGCTCACCACCAATTCTCAAGGGCAATTAGGGATCGGCAATAAGTCCTGGCATTGGTAGTGCTGCCCATATCCCATGAATGAATAAAAAAAACTGCCTGTTTTAAATATGAGCCATGCTGACCTTCGACTTATCAGTTCTGGTCCCTGCCTCACCCTCTGGCTCGCAGCCTCCACCCATCTCGGAGATATTGATCACCGTCCCAGATGCCTCGCCTTTGCCCAAAGAATGCTCTTGGACAGAGCAATGGTAAAGGAAGACAAACTCAGCGTCTCGTCATTGGTGGTGAAGCAAAATAGCCGTTTTCCCTCCTCTCGCCATCCATCTACCTGCGGGTTAAAATATTCAGCACTGCGCTATTTTGTATGAAATGACCCGGAACTGAAACAAGTTGAATGTGAAAGTTGGAGAAACAAACTGGATCAGGCAGATGTTGGGGGCAGAATCCGAATATCACAAACAATCAAGCCGAGCAAAGAGGAGCCGGTTTCCACCATCTCTGGGCCATCGTTTGTTCCTTCACTTGTCACGTTACCACCCCGTTTTGCCCCACACCATCAGCCCTTTTGTTATTTAATCACTCCAGCCCTGCACACTATCACAAACCTTCAATTTTCCCTTTCCTGTCCCCATTTCCCTGGTTCAGCACTTGTTTAACAGCAGCTTATCACCAACACCTTCCAGTTCTGATGGCAGTTCATCGACCTGAGACGTTAACTCTACCTCTCTCCACAGATGCTGCCTGACCTGCTGAGTCTTTCCAGCATTTCCGATTTCTGTTTCAGAAGAGCTGCTGTCCTGTGCGATCCGCGATCTTATTTGAAATTGCCATAATTTTGCCTGAAGCACCAGTGTGCAATTCTTCTGGAATTTCGACATGATTTCCGCCAGGATAACAGTTTAGAAAACGCGAAATTAAATCATAATTCAAAAGAACGCTGAGTTTTAATTGTAAGGGGTTGCACCCATAACTACAGGAAGCCTAATTATCAGCAAGCAACAGACGCTTCGCCGGACAGGTCCCCGCCCACAGACTTGGGTACGCCCCCATGTTGGAAATGCAATTTTCCACCCATTTCGCTCGTTTACGGGCATCTCACCTTGCGCTCAGATGTCATAGGAACCGGCACCTGTAGTTAATCTGGTGTTAATCAGCTGACAGGAAGTGACCAGTAGTCAATTGAAGCCCCGGCCGGATCTGCTGCTGCAGAATCAGCAATTGGTTTCAAAGGTTAAAAAATTGTTCATTTCCTCGTAATTCCACTCATCACCATGTTTGTGAGCACAGTTTGAATTGTGAGTCCAGGCCGCTCCACCTCAATTTCCGCCTTTAAGAGGCTCCTTTAAACCCACATCTTTGAACAAGCTTTCCTTCATCTGCCCCAGTATCTCCTTATGTGTCTCGGTGTCAAAATGTTTTTGTTAATGTATATGTGCAGCGCCGTACGACGTTTTACTATGTTAAAGGTGCTATACAAATGCAAGTGGTTGATATATTTCGGTTACGACAGATTTGAGACTGTTAGAAATGATTGGGTGTCAAACAGTTCTGGCCCAAGTAGGACACATTTTAACACCGTGTGCAAAAAAGATTGCGTTAACTCTTACCAGCAATCTTCTGATAACATCAAGATCAACACCGAATTAAAACACATTATCCATTCATAAGAACATAAGAACATAAGAAGTAGGAGCAGGGGTAGGCCATATGGCCCCTCGGGCCTGCTCGGCCATTCAATAGGGTCATGGCTGTTCAGAATCGAGACTCACGTCCACTTCCATGCTCTCTCCCCGAAACCCCTAATTCCCTTATCTGCTAGGAAAATGTCCATCTCCATTTTAAATGTATTTAATGTTGCAGCTTCCACAGCTCTCTGCGGAAGCAAATTCGATAGATTGATTACCCACTGAGTGAAGAAGTTTCTCCTCATCTCAGTTTTGAAAGGGCAACACCTTATTCTTAGATTATGCCCCCTAGTTCTAATCTCACCCATCAGTGGAAACATCCTCACCGCATCCACCCGATCAAGCCCCCTCACAATCTTATATGTTTCGATAAGATCGCCTCTCATTCTTCTGAACTCCAACGAGTAGAGTCCCAACCTACTCAACCTTTCCTCATACGTCAACTCCCTCATCTCGAGAATCAACCGAGTGAACCTTTTCGGAACTGCCTCGAGAGCAAGTATATATTTTCTAAAATATGGAAACCAAAACTGCACGCAGTATTGCAGGTGTGGCCTCACCAATACCCTGTATAACTGCAGCAAGACTTCTCTGTTTTTATACTCCATCCCCCTTGCAATAAAAGCCAAGATTCCATTGGCCTTTCTGATCACCTGCTGCACCTGCATACGAACTTTATGTGTTTCATGCACCAGAATCCCCAGATCACTTTGTACTGGAGCACTTTACAGTTTCTCTCCATTTAGATAATAACTTGCTCTTTGATTTTTTCTGCCAAAGTGCATAACCTCACACTTTCCATCATTATATTGCATCTGCCAAATCTCTGCCCACTCACTTAGCCTCTCTATGTCCTTTTGCATGTTTTTATGTCCTCCTCACTCACTTTTTTCCCTCCAATCTTTGTATCATCGGCAAACTTGGATATGTTGCACGCGGTCCCTTCCTACAAATCGTTAATATAGATTGTAAAGAGTTGGGGTCCCAGCATTGACCCCTGCGGAACACTACTAGTTACTGATTGCCAGCCCGAGAACGAACCATTTATCCCCACTCTTTGTTTTCTGTTAGATAGCCAATCTTCCACCCATGCCAGTATATTACCCCCAATCCCGTGATTTTTTATCTTGATCAGTCATCTTTTCCTTGTCAAATGCCTTTTGGAAGTCCAAATACACTACATCCACTGGTTCCCCTTTATCCACCCTGTAATTTACATCCTCAAAGAAATCGAGCAAATTTGTCAAACATGACTTCCCCTTCGTAATACCATGCTGACTCTGTCCTATTAAATTATGTTTATCCAAATACTCTGTTACTGTTTCCTTAATAATGGACTCCAACATTATGCCAACAACAGATGTTAGGCTAACTGGTCTATAGTTTCCAGCTTTTTGTCTACTTCCCTTCTTAAATAAGGGTGTTACATTAGCAGTTTTCCAATCTGCCGGGACTTTCCTAAGTCCAGGGATTTCTGGAAAATGATCACCAATGCATCGACAATCCCTACTGCCATTTCTCTCAAGACCCTTGGATGTAGACCATCAGGTCCGGGGGATTTATCCACCTTAAGTCCCATTATTTTACTGAGTAACATCTCCTTAGTGATTTTAATCGGGTATAGCTCCTCCACCCCCATTGCCCCCTGTTCCGCCAAATGATCTTTAACCAGAGCAGAGGCGATGGAAGACTCGGCCTGTATCTGTCTCTACCTTACACTTTCTGCACGATGTTCATTAATTTTTTCTCTCTCTGCTTTTAGCAAGCTTGCCTTTCAGAAAACTGAAAAGTGAAACTCCGCTGGGTCTCTGAGCAATCTACAGTCAAAGGCAACAAGGTTCAAATCCTTGATTTAAATATTTAGCTGCCATACCCAACGTCTTTCACACTGTGCCTGTAATATATGAAGAGACGCAATGCAAAAAAAGACAAATTGGTCAATTATAATTCAACACAGAGCAACACAGAACGGAGAGAGTGAACAGACTTCCCTATCTCAGCCCGCCAGCCAGAGTGGCCTCTGCCTGTCCTATAACATTCCAACCTTTTCATATTCTGCTAGGTGAGCTTTAAATTTTTCACAAGGTTTCTTGCTTTCAACTCACTAAAAGCGGAGACGTATGTTAACCGGCGATAAACACGTACTCAATGCATTGAGATCATTTGTAGAGTGATAGAATCCAAAGCAGAGAAGGTATGTCAAACTTGCATCGAACATTGCTCAGACCAGACTTGGAGCAATGTGTGGAGTTATGGTCCCCATATTATAAAAGGGAATGGAGGCAATGTTGAAAATGCAAGACAGATTTACAAGGATGAAACGAGAAAAGGTTTTCAGAGGATCGCTGGGGCCGATTAGGGACCAACATGGAAATCTATTGGTAGAAGCATATGACAAGGCTGAGGAAATAAATGAATACTATGCATCAGTGCTTAACAAGGAAGAGGACATTGCAAAAGCTACATTAAAAGAGGAGGTTGGTGTGATACTGGATAAAAATAGATAAAGAGGAGGAACTGGAAAGGCTACCAGTACTTAAAGTGCAGAAGTCACGATCTGCAGACGGGATGCATCATATGTTGCTATGGAAGAAATGGTTGAAATAATGGGCGTTCTGTTTCCCAGCCCCTTTAGATACAGGGCTGGTGCCGGAGCACTGAAATATTTCAAATGTCACACCCTTGCACAAAGAAGGGGAGAACGTTAAACCTGGTAATTAAAGTCAGTCAGTTTACCATTGGTGGTGGAGAACGTTTTAGAATCAATAATACGGAAGAAATTAATAGCCACTTGGACAAGAATGGACGAATAAAGGAGAACCAGCACGGATTTGTTAAGGGCAAATCCTGCATCACTAGTTTGGTTGAGTTTTTTCGATGAGTTAATGAGGACAGTACAGTTGTTATTGTGTGAAGGGATTTCAAAAGGCATTTGATAAATTACCACGTACTAGGCTTGTTCGCTAAATTGAAGCCCATGGGATAAAAGTGGCAGCAGCAGCATGGATACACAATCGGCTAAGAGATACAACACGGAGCGTTGTGATGTATGGCTGTTTTTCATAATGGAGGGAAGAATGCAGTGTTTTTTCCAGAGTTCAGAATTAGAACCACTGCTGTTTTTGATATACATTAATGATTTGGACTTGGGGGGTAGAGGACACAATTGCGAAATTTGCAGATGAGACAAAACGTCGAAATGTAGTGAACAGTGAGGAACATAGTAAGAGGCTTCAAGTGGATATAGACACGCATTTGGAATGACTGGGCACACGGAAGATTAAAATTTAATGCAGCAAAGTGTGAATTGAGATATTATGGTTGGAGGAATGAGGAGAGACAATAGCTGTTAAATGGTACAGTGTTAAAGGAGGTGCAAGAAGAGAGAGACCTTGGGATGTTTGTGTGCAATTCTTTGAAGATGACAGGACAGATTATCACAGCAGCCAATACAGCACATGAGATCCTGGGCTTTATAAATAGAGGCACAGAGAACAATGTTATACTGACCACAAATTAAACAATAGCTGAAGGTTCAATAATGAGCGAGCACAGTTTTAAAATGGTTGGCAAAAGAACCACAGGCGCCATGAGGGAAACCTGCTTTTCACACCAAGTGGTTAGGATTTGGAGCACACGGCCTGATATGTGGTGAAAACAGATTCAATCATAGTTTTCATATGGAAATGGCATAGATAATTGAAGGGGGGCAATTGTCCGGATATGTGGAAAGAGCGGGGGATCGACTAACTGATTTATTCTTCGAAAGAGCCGGCACAGACACGAGGGGCCGAATAGCCTACTTCTGTGCTGTACTGTTCTATGATTCTACAACTGAGGAGATATACATTCTCACCACTCTCTTGGGAAACAAACGTCCTCTTGTAGAAAGGACATAGTTATTTCAGGGGAACATTATTTCACCTGAGAGTGGTAAGAATGTGGAACTCGCTACTAATAGGAGTATATGTGGAGAATAGTAGCAATGGTTTTAAGGGGAAGCTCATAAACACATGTGGGAGAAAGGTAAAGAATGTTATGCTGATAGTGTTAGATGAAGAGTGATGGGGGATGGAGGCTTGAGTGCACAATAAGCAGCAGCATTGACCAGTTGAGCACAATGGTCCGTTACTGTGCTGTTGATTCTACGTAACACAACAAATGCTTGTTAATCTGCGTTTAATCTCGGTGGTGCATATTTCTGGACCTTAGCAATATTCATCTTGCAGTAAATTAATTAATTGGATTTCCTTTAACCAACAATGAGAGGACAGTGTTTTGGAAGTTGCCGTTTGACTTCTGCTGAAAATTGGTGGGAAGTAGGAAACAGAAAGCGGGGTGACGAGGATGTTCTCTGATTTGTGCGACGTTAAAAGTGGTGTTCCGCAGGAATTCGTTCTCTTGTCTAAACTTTTCACTATACATATTAATGACTTGTATGATGGAATATATGTTGTGTCTCCAAGTTTACAGATGAGACTAAGTTAGCAGGGACAGTGAGTAGTACAGATGGACGCAGAACACTAAAATGGGAGATGCAAAAATGGTGTTTCCTCTGGTGCTGCGATCAAGAACAGTGATCGAAAATTTACAATTAGAGTGAGGCCTTTGAGGAGCGAAATCAGCAATTACTCATCCGGAAGAAGTGTACTCGGAATGTTGGCGTTCTCTCCCCACAAATTTGGATTATGGGCCAAATGGAGCTTTCAGATTGCGATCCACAGATATTTGTTAGGTGAGGATGTCACGGGATATGGAGCAACGGTGCGATCATGGAGTTGAATAGCAGATTAACCATGATTTAATTGAATGACGGAGCAGGCCCAAGGGGCAGAATGACCTGCTTGTGTTCCTAATGATCCTCTATTCCTCAGTCTAATCTTCTATACTATTACATAATGATCAAAATGAAAAGGTGCAGAATAGATAGAATGGATAGTAATAGAAAATAATAAACTAAGCAGAAACTCCTATCCCCAACGTCGCAAAGTGAATTTGTGGAGGAATTGGATTTCCGTGGAGATTCTGCTCCCTACTTGTCAGAAGCTATTTCAATATAGTACAGGTCCCGATACCGCGTTTAGCGCTCATTAAACAGAAAGGTATTTTATCATCATCTGTAACCTTTAATGATCATAATTTCTGCCAAACAGAGGTTATTTCAAGACCTCTCTATGGCTACATTATTCTACTTGCGATCTGAGTTTTATTTTATTACATCTGTTCGTGCAAATCCCGACATCGTCCTGTCCTAAGGGCATGTACTTGTAATTGAATTGTGAGGCTAAACTCCAAGATTGAGCGGATGTGTTTCCATGGCCGGGCGCAATATAAACCCTTGAGTGTTGTTGGAGAATGCGTGGAATTCAATTCTTGCATCGATGGAGTGAACCGGGTCACACAACAGAATAAAAACTGAAGCTGCTTTTGCTTACCATGTTGCAGTGATGCGGTCAGAGTCCGGCTTTCAGTATATTGTTAGATAGATATGTGAACAAACGATTATTCCAAACTATGGGCCATCTGATTTCTAAAAACTTGCAATATCAATTTGTATAACATTGGCAAAGCACAAACATTTCAGTGAAGGCCATTGGCAGGCTCTCCAAATGAATGGAAGTATTATCAATGATCCTGCTGTTTCCTGGTCCCACGAGACGTTTCCCTCAATTATAAATAAGAGCTTTTGCTCATTATCTCAGAACACAGAGTCAGTTGGAGCGCTGTTTCCAGCGTTAAGAGTCATCATCACTTCTCAGGCAGAATGGGGTTTCCATTCACCGTTTATCTATTTGCCGTGTTAGCGCCAGTTATACAGATGGTAATGATTTACTATCCGATTATAGCATTCGCTGGAATCCCCGCTATGTGATTCTATTCAGTTACTACAGGTTATAACCAGGGCTCAACTATATTGCTGTTTTCCTTCTGTTTCCAAGTCTCTTCAAATGGAGAAATACATTGCATGTATTTCCCATTTACCGGGTTCCTTGACTGATCATTTTATTGACGTTAGAATGTTAAATTTAATGGGCCAGAAATTCGGGTCCCCACTTGTGAGTACGCGCTGTGTACTCTCGCGAAGTACCAACGGAAGTGCCGGTTTCGTGCATGCACTGTGCATGCGCTGGAAACCGGAACTTCTGTTCCCTTAAAGGAAGGGGTTCACAGGTCAGACGCATGCACTGGAGAGTCAGCGCGTACACCTGGAACATCGTTTTTTTTTACAGGTTTCTCCGAGAGGGTAAATCTCTAGCAGCTGTGCATTCAATAAGCAGCCGGAAGGCCTGGTAAGTGTTGAATTAATTAAAATTAAAAAAAAAAAATCCAAATGTTTATTATTTGTAAATAGTTTAAAGAAAGTTAAGTATATTTTCAGCCCCGTTAAGAACTATAATTATTATTCACCATAATTTAAATTATTGTTTAAAATATTTATTTTATGTACTTTATAGTTATTTTAAAAATGTGATTGTTTAAAAAGTTTATTTGAAGTTTTATTTAGGTTTTGCTGCCGATCTCTAATCATCGATTAATCTATGGAGAGAGAGTCCCTGATACGATTGGCTCTCCATGGCCCACGTGATCCCAGGGGAAGCTTCCAACTAACTGCGCCCCTGGGAAACACAACCACTGCTCGCCAGCAGCTGGAGGTGGCCCAGGATCAGAATCACACACGGGACAACGTCAGGCGCACTAGGTAAGGGCAGGTCGGGGGATTGCACCCACGGGAAGCCTCCGACCCGAATTTCTGGGCCAATATGCATGAAAAGATGCAGATTATTTTCTTCATTTAAACTCTTTAAAATTGGTCCCATTTTAACTGAGAATTCGTGCAGCATATGAGACAATGGATTTATTTTAAATTTCACGTTATTTTCCATGGTCCCAACAGACAGCGTCTGCTCGCCCTCCTTCTCCTGATGCAACACACTTTAATTTCTGAAGCAGAGTACATTTTAACATATGTCCACTGTAGTTTAAATTGCCCCAGTTCCTCCCCAACTGCTTCCCGCTGGCGTAGATCTGCTGACAGCTGCTCTACAGCCAGTCCAACGGCTGCTCGTTACAAATTCACATTTAGCTGAAAACTCATTTTCATCCATCTGCCCTGTGTTTCATATTCATGGACACCATAATGCACTTATAATATCGAGCAAAGCCTCCAACAAGATTTCTTCAATGATGCAAGTTTAATTGGAAATGCCTGAAGTTCACGCTGTTT
Source organism: Somniosus microcephalus (assembly GCF_052327205.1). Classification (NCBI taxonomy): domain Eukaryota; kingdom Metazoa; phylum Chordata; class Chondrichthyes; order Squaliformes; family Somniosidae; genus Somniosus; species Somniosus microcephalus. The sequence goes on along the minus strand of NW_028225184.1, from coordinate 48,003,537 downwards.
ATCACAATAATCTCAATTTGTATTACAGTGTCAGTTCTTTTCCTGTCATCAAACCCCGAACCAGGACCATTTCTAAAGGAAGAGTTACATTAATTGCGTCCATTTTCAGTGTTGCAGTAACCACCAGAGGTACAAATGACGCTTGATGTTATTGTTGCCGTCCTTAGAGATTCCTACAAGTCCTTGTAACCGGTTAGTAATTGTACAAATCTCTGCCCAATGTGTTCCTGATTTGCTTTCCGGTCTGGTAATTTGCTCTGTTTTTCCAAAAGTTTTTATTTTTTGCTGAATTCGGTTCAATATCTGGAATTCTTAAATGACACGTCCGCCCTTTACTCCATCAATATTGTGCGGTATGTGCATTGGTACTTTATTTTTTTAAGTCTTCCACTAAACATCCAGATATTTTCTACATTGAATGCCTCATGTTGATGCGGTTCGAAATGACATTGTGAGCAATGTAGACAGCGTGGGAGTTGTTAGATTATGAACTGGTTCCATTTAATCTGTGACAGCGACAGGGACCGGTGCTCTGCTCTGATAATCCAGTTAACATTCTCCTGCCTACAGTCTCTGGTTAACTCCTCCCCCTGCCATTTAACTGGAACAGAGATTAACTGTAGGTCATTACAAAGTGAAACGTTATAGTGCAAGGTCTACTGGGCAATGGCAGTAACGATCTTCGGACAGACAATGTCGGCCCAAATTAACAATGTTAGAGAGTGATTTACAGGTGTTATATTGCACTGTATTTCTGGGAAATGGAAGAAATTCCATATTAGGTGTAGGTCACTGTTAACAATTTGGCGTTAGAAAATATTTAGCCGGTTCCACCACTGAATGAGATCATGGCTGATCTGTGACCTCAATCCATGTGTCCATATTTGCCCCAAACCTCTTAATACTTTTCATTAACAAAAACCTAGCAATCGCGGAATTAAAATTAACCTTTGACATTGCATGTTTGCAGAACAGAGTACCAAACTTCTACCACCATTTGCGTGTAGAAATAATCCCTAAGTAGGCATCCGAAATAACAGTCTATATTTTTGTCTATGTCCATTATTCATAAAATACCAACCAGCGGAACTAGTTTATCTCTATCTACTCTATCCGTTCCCCTTAACATATTGTAAACTGCAATCAAATTACTGCAGAACCTTGTAAATTCCAGGGAGGACAAGCAAAATTTATGTAAACTCTCAATGCAGTTAAACGGGTGGAGTCCAGGTGTCTTTCTGGGTAATCTATGGTGCACTCCCTCCAAGGTCAATATATCTTTCCAAAGGTGTGGTGCCCAAAACTTAACTCAAAACTGCAGGTGTAGTCTAACTGGGGCATAGTATAGCTGCAGCGTAAATTCTACCCCTTGCATTCTAGTCCTTCAGATATAAAGGCCAGACTTCCATTATCCTTTTGATTAATCTCTATATATTCCCATGGCATTTGAATGATTATGTGCAAGGGCCAAAATACCTTTGGACCTCCACGCTCTCTAGCTTCTCACCAGTTAGTAAGTATTCTGATCTATCCTCTTTAGTTCCAAATGAATAATCTCACAGTTACTTATATTGAAATCCATTTGCCACGGTTTTGCTCATTCACTTAATCCACTATAAACTCGATGTAATTTTACAGTTCTCTGTACAAAGTTGCCATTTTTTGTGACATTGGCAAATTTTATATGTGGCTCGCTATACATTATTTCATTTGTAAATAAATACTGTGAGTAGTTGAGTGCCCAACACAGATCCTGTGGGACACCACCAGTCACATCCTGCCTGTTAGATTACATGCCCATTACACTCCTCTCTGTCTCCTGCCACTTAGCCGGTTTTCTAATCAGGTCAATAATTTGCCTAAAATAGTGTGAGCTTCAGCTTTAACTAATATTCTCTTATGAGGAACTTTCTCAAACGCCTTCAGGAAGTGCAGATAGATTACATCTATAGACACTCCTGTTAACTATTTTGTATTATCAAGTAGCTCCTGAAAGTAATTAAAGTTATGCTTTCTGAGTAAGTATGGTTATGGACTATGGCCGCAACATTCCATGATTATCAGTTTGCAGACAGTTTGCATATTTTTGATGCGCTATCAATTACTCAAAAGACTGAGGTTAAGCGAGTAACTAACAGGCTTTTATTAACAAGAGAATAAAGGTGTGCCTCGAGTGGTCGACCAGTCCAGAATACAGAGGGACTGTGGAGCAGTCACCTTTATACCTGGACTCGTGGGAGGAGCCAGCCGAGGCATGTACAGACATGTACACAGTGGAATACAAACAGTGGTTTACCACATTCACCCCTTGTTTAAAAATGAGTCCGGCGGGGTGAAGTGTATTAAAAGTTTGTGTATTGGAGTCTTTCCGGTGGTCTTGTCTGCCACTGTGATTGACGTGGCGACGGCAGGGGTAGTGAAGCTTCCGGCGTCGAGTCCCGCGTAGGCTGGGGCACTGGTGTGTAGTCCTCGTGGGTGTCGAGCGGGTCGTGGGGCCCAGGCGTGCCGTCTGCTGGGGTTGGATATTGGATCATGGGGAGGGGGGGTAGTGGGTAGTGGGTTACTGGGGCCCCCGAGGGTGCGAGGTCTCGTATGGAGGCTGTGTCCTCCCGCCCATCCGGGTACGCAATGTAAGCATACTGGGGGTTGGCGAGGAGGTGGTCGACCCTCTCGAACAGGGGGTCCGTTTTATGGGTCCTCACATGTCTTCTCAGTAGGACCGGCCCTAGGGACGTCAGCCATGGTGGTAGCGAAGTCCCCGATGTGGACTTCCTTGGGAAGACAAACATTTTCTCATGAGGGGTGGTGTTAGTGGCAGTGCAGAGCAGTGGCCGAATAGAGTGGAGTGCATCGGGGAGCAAATCCGGCCAGCAGGAGGTCGGAAGGCCCCTAGACTTTAAGGCTAGCAGGGCGGCCTTCCAAACTGTCGCATTCTCTCTTTCCACCTGTCCGTTCCCCCGGGGGTTGTAACTGGTGGTCCTGCTTGTGGCAATACCCCTCGCGAGCAGGTACTGGTGGAGTTCGTCGCTCATAAACGATGAGCCCCGGTCGCTATGGATATAGCTGGGGAAACCGAACAGGGTGAAGAGGTCGTTTAGACATTTAATGACCGTGGCACTGGTCATGTCCGGGCAGGGGATGGCGAACGGGAAACGGGAGTACTCATCAATAATGTTGAGGAAGTACACATTGCGGTCGGAGGAGGGGAGAGGCCCTTTAAAATCAACGCTCAGGCGCTCGAAGGGGCGAGTCGCTTTTATCAGGTGAGCCCTGTCTGGTGTATAAAAGTGTGGTTTGCACTCAGCGCAGACTTGGCTGTTCCTGGTCATGGTCCTGACCTCCTCAATGGAGTAAAGCAGGTTGCGGGCCTTGATGAAGTGGAAGAACCTGGTGGCCCCCGGGTGGCAGAGGTCATTGTGGAGCGCCCGCAGTCTATCGATCAGCGCGCTGGCGCAGGTGCCACATGATAGAGCATCCGGGGGTTCATTGAGCTTCCCGGGCCAGTACAAGATCTCGTAATTGTAGGTGGAAAGTTCGATTCTCCACCTCAAAATCTTGTCGTTTTTGATTTTGCCCCTCTGCTTGTTGTTAAACATAAAAGCAACTGAACGCTGGTCAGTGAGCAGGGTAAATCATTTTCCGGCCAGGTAGTGCCTCCAATGACGCACAGCCTCCACAATAGCCTGGGACTCCTTCTCAACAGCGGAGTGTCTGGTCTCCGGGCCCTGGAGGGTTCTTGAAAAGAAGGCCACGTGTCTCCCCGCCTGATTAAGGGTAGCAGAAATGGCAAAGTCGGACGCATCGCTTTCCACCTGGAAGGGGATGTGTTTGTCCACTGCGTGCATGGTGGCTTTGGCAATGTCTTCATTGATACGGTGGAAGGCTAGGCGGGCCTCTGCCGTCACGGGAAAAGAGGTGGACTTGATCAGCAGACGGGCCTTGGCAGCATAGTAAGGGACCCACTGGGCATAATAGGAGAAAAACCCTAGGCACCTCTTCAGGGCCTTGAGGCAGTGGGGCAGAGGGAGTTCCATAAGGGGACGCATCCGGCCGGGGTCGGGACCGATGACTCCGTGTTCCACAACACAGCCAAGGATGGCGAGGCGGGTTGTGCGGAATATGCACTTCTCAATGTTATACGTCAGGTTCAGGAGTCGGGCGGTGCAGAGGAATTTTTCGAGGCTTGCGTCATGATCCTGCAAGTCATGGCCGCAGATGGTCACATTGTCCTGATATGGGAAAGTGGCCTGCAACGCATTTTGATCGACCATCCGGTCCATCTCCCTTTGAAAGACGGATACCCCGTTGGTGACGCCAAAGGGAACCCTAAGGAAGTGAGAGAGGCGGCCGTTTGCCTCAAAGGCAGTATACTGGCGGTCCTCAGGGCGGATAGGGAGCTGGTGGTACGCTGATTTCAGGTCAACGGTCGAGAAGCCGCGGTACTGTGCGATCTGGTTGACCATATTTGCTATGCGGGAGAATGGGTAAGCGTCCAGCAGGGTGTAGCGATTTATTGTCTGGCTGTAGTCGATGACCAGGCGCTGCTTCTCGCCGGTCTTAACGACCACAACCTGGGCTCGCCAGGGACTGGTGCTGCCCTCAATAATCCCTTCCTTCAGGAGCCGCTCCACTTCGGTTTTAATGAAAACCCTGTCCCCGGCACTGTATCGCCTGCTCTTTGTGGCGATGGTCTTACAGTCGGGGATGAGGTTAGCAAACAGTGGGGGGGTGGTGACTCTGAGTGTCGGGAGGTTGCACCTGGTGCACGGCGGGCAATTTGGAAGCTGCTGGCTGCGGACTGCGAGTGGGGGGAGGGGTCCACTGTACGCAATCGTAACACTTTTATGGTGGCACTGAATATCTAACCCAAGTAGAACGGCAGCGCAGAGGTGGGGCAGGACCAGAAGTTTAAAATTATCGTACACAGTCCCGTCTACTAAGAGTGTCACCACGCAGTAGCCGCCAATGTCCGCCGACTGGGACTCGGAGGCCATAGAAATCCTCTGGTGCGCAGGCAGGACTGGGAGAGAGCAACGCCGCACCATGTCGGGGTGGATGAAGCTCTCCGTGCTCCCAGAGTAAAAAAGGCAGATTGTTTCATGACCATTTACCTTAATGACCATTGTGGACCGGGCCAGTTGGTGCGGTCTCGCTTGGTCCAACATAACGGAGGCCAGCTTAGGGGTCGGTGTGTCGTTGCGGGTATCAGAGGAGGTGGTGTTGGGGGCCTGCTGTGTCCCGGCTGGCATCCAAGATGGCGGCGTCCATGATCCCCATGTGGCTGGAGGCGTCCAAAATGGCTGCTGTTCCGGTGGTTCGCACATGGCTGGGGAGGCCCAAGATGGCGGCCCGCACGGCCCACACGCGTCGCTGCTGGGGTTCGGGGTGGCTTTGGCCCTGCAGATGCTAGCGTATTCTCCCTTCTTCCCGCAGCCCGAGCAGATCGCATTTTTCGCCGTGCAGCGTGCTCTGGGATGTTTGGCCTTGGCACAGAAGTAGCATTTCTGGCCTTGGGACACTGCTGCGGTAGTTGGGCCGTTGCTGGGATGTGGCTGGGGTGGCACAGCACTATGAGACGGTCCTACCGTGTCCCAGGCTGTCGTTCCCCACGGCGCCCACGGTGCAGAGGAGTAGGCATCCATGCCCCGGTTGGCTGCATTCCAATGATAGTGCGAGTTCAGAGGCCTTGTTGAGGTCGAGGTCACTCTGCTCCAACAGTCGCTGTCTGCTGTAATTGGACCTGTGGCCCATTACAAAAGCGTCCCGGATAAGTTCCTCTGTGTATACGGCGGCCTTTACATTCTTACAACCACAGGCCCGGCCAAGCATAGACAGTGCCTGAAGGTATTCCTCGGTCGATTCCCCAGGTTGTTGTTTACGACTCCCCAGGTGGTGCCTGGCGTACACCTCGTTCACTGGGCACGTGTACTGGTCCAGGAGGAGCTTGATAGCAGCCGTGTACGAGGTCGCGTCCTGGATGACCGAGTACACTCGGTGGTTCACTTTGGAGGTCAGGTCATCCAGTTTGTCCTCATCCGATTCGACCGTTGCAGCGGAGGCGGTCAGGAATTTTTCAAAGCACCTAAGCCAGTGAGCAAACTTGGTGGATGCGTCCGCCTCCCGATGGTCTAATTCCAGGAATACTGGTATGAGGATCTTCTCCATTATAAAAAATCTTGTTAATAAAATTGATGCGCTATCAATTACTCAAAAGACTGAGGTTAAGCGAGTAACTAACAGGCTTTTATTAACAAGAGAATGAAGGTGTGCCTCGAGTGCTCGACCAGTCCAGAATACAGAGGGAGTGTGGAGCAGTCACCTTTATACCTGGACTCGTGGGAGGAGTCAGCCGAGGCATGTACAGACATGTACACAGTGGAATACAAATAGTGGTTTACCACAATATTACAACGTGAATATCCGAGACATTGTATGGTCAGTGATCCCTGAGACTGAAGGGATGGAGAGATTTAAAACATAATCATTAAAGCATATAATAAGATGTATCTGGCAATATTGGTGGTTGGATTACGTGAGTGAGGTAATTTGATTGTTAATCTCGCACCATCGTATAACACTTGAAAGGAGAAAGAAATGCATTTGACTGTAATCGTTTTATAATAGGACTAGCTGGGGGTGCCCGGCCTTGCCAGGGCTTCATTGGGCCTGGTTGATGTGTAGGCCGGGAGCCTGGGACTGGATTTGGGCTGTCGGAAGTTGGAGAAGCCTAGGACCCAGGGGTTCGGATATTTTCCACTGTTTTGTAACCTAAACATTTGTAGGTTGTAACACCTTCAAAGATGAAAGTTAAAGTACTTCTAAAACATTACTGGCAAATGTTAATATTTTTGAAGAAGATACTGACCTCGATTACCATAGTTTTAGCTTCAGGCCCGGCTGATGTATAATGGCTGCCAGATCCCTGAGCTGAGAATGATTAGTACTGTTCACACAAACACCGATTGGTGATCCATCAGGTGACTGAACTGCAGGATTGTTCAAGCAGCACGTGTCACTCAAGGCTAATGAGAGGTAGGATTGGTCAAACGCTAATGAGTTGATTTTTGAGTATTATTGAAAGTTTTTTGTACACTTTGCAAACAATTTTTGTGTGAGGAAAAAGTAAATACACCTACAAGAGTGCCCTAACGATAAGCTTTGATTGGATATAACATACATGTAGGTATGGTGCATAATTTTCGATTGTATAGCCGGACAGGCAAATGCAATGTACCATTTTATATATAAACTAGCTGAAGCGCCCTGCAGTACCGAGGTTTCTTTTGAGGGCATGTTGTTGTTGGAAGAGAGAGAGAGAGCGACTGGGGGGAAGAGAAAGAGCGACTGGGGGGAAGAGAGAGAGCGACTGGGGGGGAGAGAGAGAGCGACTGGGTGGAAGAGAGAGAGCCATTGGGGGGGAAGTGAGAGAGAGACTGGGGGGGAAGAGAGAGAGCGACTGGGGGGGAAGAGAGAGAGCGACTGGGGGGGGAAGAGAGAGAGCGACTGGGGGGGAAGAGAGAGAGCGACTTGGGGGGATGAGAGAGAGCGACAGGGGGAGAACAGAGAGAGCGACTGGGGGAAGATGGAGTGCGACTGGAGGGAAGGGAGAGAGCGACTGGGGGGAAGAGAGAGAGTGACTGGGGGTAGAGAGAGAGTGACTGGGGGGAAAGAGAGGGAGCGAGTGGGGGGTAGAGCGAGAGCGAATGGGAGGGAAGAGAGGGAGCGACTGGGGGGGAAGAGAGAGTGACTGGGGGGGAAGAGAGAGAGCGACGGGGGGAAGAGAGAGAGCGACTGGGGGGAAGAGAGAGAGCGACTCGGGGGGAAGAGAGAGAGCGACTGGGGGGAAGAGAGAGAGCGACGGGGGAAGAGTGCGAGCGAATGGGGGGGAAGAGAGAGAGCGACTGGGGGGAAGAGAGAGAGCGACTGTGAGGGAAGAGAGAGAGCGACGGGGGGGGAAGAGAGAGAGCGACTGGGGTGAAGAGAGAGAGCGACTGGGGGGAAAGAGAGTGACTGGGGGGAAGAGAGAGAGCGACGGGGGAAGAGTGCTAGCGAATGGGGGGGAACAGAGAGAGCGACTGGGGGGAAGAGAGAGAGCGACTGTGAGGGAAGAGAGAGAGCGACGGGGGGGAAGAGAGAGAGCGACTGGGGGAAGAGAGAGAGCGACTGGGGGGAAGAGAGAGCGACTGGGGGGAAGAAATAGAGCGGCTAGGGGGGAAGAGAGAGCGACTGGGGGGGAAGAGAGAGAGCGACTGGGGGGAAGAGAGATAGCGACTGGGGGGAAGAGAGTGCGACTAGGGGGGATAGAGAGAGAGCGACTGGGGGGGAAGTGAGAGAGCGACGGGGGTAGGGAGAGAGCGACTGGGGGGAAAGAGAGAGAGCGACTGGGGGAAGAGAGAGAGCGACTGGGGGGGAAGAGAGAGAGCGACTGGGGGGGAAGAGAGAGAGCGACGGGGGGTAGGGAGAGAGCGACTGGGGGGAAAGAGAGAGAGCGACTGGGGGGAAGAGAGAGAGCGACTGGGGGGGAAGAGAGAGAGAGACTGGGGGGAAGAGAGAGAGCGACTGGGGGTAGGGAGAGAGCGACGGGGGGAAAGAGAGAGAGCGACTGGGGGAAGAGAGAGAATGAATGGGGGGAAGAGAGAGATCGACTGGGGGGAAGAGAGAGAACGACTGGGGGGGAAGAGAGAGCGACTGGGGGAAAGAGAGAGAGCGACTGCGGGGGAAGAGAGAGAGCGAATGGGGGGAAGTGAGGGAGCGACTGGGGGGAAGAGAGAGAGCGACGAGGGGGGATAGACAGAGAGCAACTGGGGGGGAAGTGAGAGAGCGATGGGGGGAAGAGTGCGAGCGACTGAGGGGGAAGAGAGAGAGACTGGGGGGGGAAGAGAGAGAGCGACTGGGGGGAAGAGAGAGAGCGACTGGGGGGAAGAGAGAGAGCGACTGGGGGGAAGAGAGAGAGCGACTGGGGGGGGAAGAGAGAGAGCGACTGGGGGAAGAGGGAGAGCGACTGGGGGGGAAGAGAGAGAGCCACTCGGGGGAAGAGAGAGAGCGACGGGGGGAAGAGAGTGACGGGGGAAAAGAGAGAGCGACTGTGGGGGAAGACAGAGAGCGACTGGGGGTAGAGAGAGAGCGACTGGGGGAAAGAGAGAGAGCGACTGCGGGGGAAGAGAGAGAGCGAATGGGGGGAAGTGAGGGAGCGACTGGGGGAAGAGAGAGAGCGACTGGTGGGGAAGAGAGAGATTGACTGGGGGGAAGAGAGAGAACGACTGGGGGGAAGAGAGCGAGCGACTGGGGGGGAAGATAGAGAGCGACTGGGGGTAGAGAGAGAGCGACTGGGGGGAAGAGAAAGCGCGACTGGGGGTGAAGAGAGAGAGCGAATGGCGGGGAAGAGAGAGAGCGACTGGGGGGAAGAAAGAGAGTGACTGGGGGGGAAGAGAGAGAGCGACTGGGGGGAAGAGAGAGAGCGACCGGGGGGGAAGAGAGAGAGCGACTAGGGGGGACGAGAGACAGCGACTGGGGGGGAACTGAGAGAGCGACGGGGGGGAAGAGTGCGAGTGACTGGGGGGGAAGAGAGTGAGCGACTGGGGGGGAAGAGAGTGACGGGTGGAAGAGAGAGCGCGACTGGGGGAAGAGGGAGAGCGACTGGGGGGAAGAGAGAGAGCGACTGGGGGAAGAGGGAGAGCGACTGGGGGGAAGAGAGAGAGCGACTGGGGGGAAGAGAGAGAGCGACTGGGGGGAAAGAGAGTGACTGGGGGGAAGAGAGAGCGCGACTGGGGGGGAAGAGAGAGAGTGACTGGGGGTAGAGAGAGAGCGGCTGGGGGGAAAGAGAGAGAGCGACTGGGGGGAAGAGAGAGAGCGAATGGGGGGAAGAGCGGGAGCGACTGGGGGGGAAGAGAGAGACCGACTGGGGGGAAAGAGAGAGAGCGACTGGGGGGAAGAGAGAGAGCGACTGGGGGGAAGAGAGAGAGCGACTAGGGGGAAGGGAGAGAGCGACTGGGGGGGAAGAGAGAGAGCGACGGGGGGAAGAGAGAGAGCGACTGGGGTGAAGAGAGAGAGCGACTGATGGGAAGAGAGAGAGCGACTGGGGGAAAGAGAGTGATTGGGGAGAAGAGAGAGAGCGACTGGGGGTGAAGAGAGAGATCGACTGGTGGGAAGAAATAGAGCTACTGGGGGGAAGAGAGAGCGACTGGGGGGGAAGAGAGAGAGCGACTGGGGGTAGAGAGAGAGCGACTGGGGGGAAAGAGAGAGAGCGACTGGGGGGAAGAGAGAGAGCGAATGGGGGGGAAGAGAGGGAGCGACTGGGGGAAGAGAGAGAACGACTGGGGGGAAGAGAGAGAGCGACTGGGGGGAAGAGAGAGAGCGACTGGGGGTAAGAGACAGAGCGACTGTGGGGAAGAGAGAGAGTGACTGGGGGGAAGAGAGAGAGCGACTGGTGGGGAAGAGAGAGAGCGACTGGGGGAAAGAGAGAGAGCGTCTGGGGGGGAGAGAGAGAGCGACTGGGTGGAAGAGAGAGAGCCATTGGGGGGGAAGTGAGAGAGAGACTGGGGGGGAAGAGAGAGAGCGACTGGGGGGGAAGAGAGAGAGCGACTGGGGGGGGAAGAGAGAGAGCGACTGGGGGGGAAGAGAGAGAGCGACTTGGGGGGATGAGAGAGAGCGACAGGGGGAGAACAGAGAGAGCGACTGGGGGAAGATGGAGTGCGACTGGAGGGAAGGGAGAGAGCGACTGGGGGGAAGAGAGAGAGTGACTGGGGGTAGAGAGAGAGTGACTGGGGGGAAAGAGAGGGAGCGAGTGGGGGGTAGAGCGAGAGCGAATGGGAGGGAAGAGAGGGAGCGACTGGGGGGGAAGAGAGAGTGACTGGGGGGGAAGAGAGAGAGCGACGGGGGGAAGAGAGAGAGCGACTGGGGGGAAGAGAGAGAGCGACTCGGGGGGAAGAGAGAGAGCGACTGGGGGGAAGAGAGAGAGCGACGGGGGAAGAGTGCGAGCGAATGGGGGGGAAGAGAGAGAGCGACTGGGGGGAAGAGAGAGAGCGACTGTGAGGGAAGAGAGAGAGCGACGGGGGGGGAAGAGAGAGAGCGACTGGGGTGAAGAGAGAGAGCGACTGGGGGGAAAGAGAGTGACTGGGGGGAAGAGAGAGAGCGACGGGGGAAGAGTGCTAGCGAATGGGGGGGAACAGAGAGAGCGACTGGGGGGAAGAGAGAGAGCGACTGTGAGGGAAGAGAGAGAGCGACGGGGGGGAAGAGAGAGAGCGACTGGGGGAAGAGAGAGAGCGACTGGGGGGAAGAGAGAGCGACTGGGGGGAAGAAATAGAGCGGCTAGGGGGGAAGAGAGAGCGACTGGGGGGGAAGAGAGAGAGCGACTGGGGGGAAGAGAGATAGCGACTGGGGGGAAGAGAGTGCGACTAGGGGGGATAGAGAGAGAGCGACTGGGGGGGAAGTGAGAGAGCGACGGGGGTAGGGAGAGAGCGACTGGGGGGAAAGAGAGAGAGCGACTGGGGGGAAGAGAGAGAGCGACTGGGGGGGAAGAGAGAGAGCGACTGGGGGGGAAGAGAGAGAGCGACGGGGGGTAGGGAGAGAGCGACTGGGGGAAAGAGAGAGAGCGACTGGGGGGAAGAGAGAGAGCGACTGGGGGGAAGAGAGAGAGAGACTGGGGGGAAGAGAGAGAGCGACTGGGGGTAGGGAGAGAGCGACGGGGGGAAAGAGAGAGAGCGACTGGGGGGAAGAGAGAGAATGAATGGGGGGAAGAGAGAGATCGACTGGGGGGAAGAGAGAGAACGACTGGGGGGAAGAGAGAGCGACTGGGGGAAAGAGAGAGAGCGACTGCGGGGGAAGAGAGAGAGCGAATGGGGGGAAGTGAGGGAGCGACTGGGGGGAAGAGAGAGAGCGACGAGGGGGATAGACAGAGAGCAACTGGGGGGGAAGTGAGAGAGCGATGGGGGGAAGAGTGCGAGCGACTGAGGGGGAAGAGAGAGAGACTGGGGGGGAAGAGAGAGAGCGACTGGGGGGAAGAGAGAGAGCGACTGGGGGGAAGAGAGAGAGCGACTGGGGGGAAGAGAGAGAGCGACTGGGGGGGGAAGAGAGAGAGCGACTGGGGGAAGAGGGAGAGCGACTGGGGGGGAAGAGAGAGAGCCACTCGGGGGAAGAGAGAGAGCGACGGGGGGAAGAGAGTGACGGGGGAAAAGAGAGAGCGACTGTGGGGGAAGACAGAGAGCGACTGGGGGTAGAGAGAGAGCGACTGGGGGAAAGAGAGAGAGCGACTGCGGGGGAAGAGAGAGAGCGAATGGGGGGAAGTGAGGGAGCGACTGGGGGGAAGAGAGAGAGCGACTGGTGGGGAAGAGAGAGATTGACTGGGGGGAAGAGAGAGAACGACTGGGGGGAAGAGAGCGAGCGACTGGGGGGGAAGATAGAGAGCGACTGGGGGTAGAGAGAGAGCGACTGGGGGGAAGAGAAAGCGCGACTGGGGGTGAAGAGAGAGAGCGAATGGCGGGGAAGAGAGAGAGCGACTGGGGGGAAGAAAGAGAGTGACTGGGGGGAAGAGAGAGAGCGACTGGGGGGAAGAGAGAGAGCGACCGGGGGGGAAGAGAGAGAGCGACTAGGGGGGACGAGAGACAGCGACTGGGGGGGAACTGAGAGAGCGACGGGGGGGAAGAGTGCGAGTGACTGGGGGGGAAGAGAGTGAGCGACTGGGGGGAAGAGAGTGACGGGTGGAAGAGAGAGCGCGACTGGGGGAAGAGGGAGAGCGACTGGGGGGAAGAGAGAGAGCGACTGGGGGAAGAGGGAGAGCGACTGGGGGGAAGAGAGAGAGCGACTGGGGGAAGAGAGAGAGCGACTGGGGGGAAAGAGAGTGACTGGGGGAAGAGAGAGCGCGACTGGGGGGAAGAGAGAGAGTGACTGGGGGTAGAGAGAGAGCGGCTGGGGGGAAAGAGAGAGAGCGACTGGGGGGAAGAGAGAGAGCGAATGGGGGGAAGAGCGGGAGCGACTGGGGGGGAAGAGAGAGACCGACTGGGGGGAAAGAGAGAGAGCGACTGGGGGAAGAGAGAGAGCGACTGGGGGAAGAGAGAGAGCGACTAGGGGGAAGGGAGAGAGCGACTGGGGGGGAAGAGAGAGAGCGACGGGGGGGAAGAGAGAGAGCGACTGGGGTGAAGAGAGAGAGCGACTGATGGGAAGAGAGAGAGCGACTGGGGGAAAGAGAGTGATTGGGGAGAAGAGAGAGAGCGACTGGGGGTGAAGAGAGAGATCGACTGGTGGGAAGAAATAGAGCTACTGGGGGAAGAGAGAGCGACTGGGGGGGAAGAGAGAGAGCGACTGGGGGTAGAGAGAGAGCGACTGGGGGGAAAGAGAGAGAGCGACTGGGGGGGAAGAGAGAGAGCGAATGGGGGGGAAGAGAGGGAGCGACTGGGGGGAAGAGAGAGAACGACTGGGGGGAAGAGAGAGAGCGACTGGGGGGAAGAGAGAGAGCGACTGGGGGTAAGAGACAGAGCGACTGTGGGGAAGAGAGAGAGTGACTGGGGGGAAGAGAGAGAGCGACTGGTGGGGAAGAGAGAGAGCGACTGGAGGGAAAGAGAGAGAGCGTCTGGGGGGAAGAGAGAGAGACTGGGGGAAGAGACAGAGCCACTGGGGGGGGAAGAGCGAGAGAGAGCGACTTTGGAAAAGAGTGAGAGCGACTGGGGGGGGGAAGAGTGAAAGCGACTGGGAGGGAAGAGAGAGAGCGACTGGGGTGGAAGAGAAAGAGCAACTGGGGGGAAGAGAGAGAACGACTGGGGTGGAAGAGAGAGAGCGACTGGGGGGAAGAGAGACAGTGACTGGTGGGGAAGAGACAGAGCGATTAAGTGGGAAGAGAGAGAGCGACTGGGGGAAGAGAGAGAGCGACGGGGGAAGAGTGCGAGCGAATGGGGGGGAAGAGAGAGAGCGACTGGGGGGAAGAGAGAGAGCGACTGTGAGGGAAGAGAGAGAGCGACGGGGGGGGGAAGAGAGAGAGCGACTGGGGTGAAGAGAGAGAGCGACTGGGGGAAAGAGAGTGACTGGGGGGAAGAGAGAGAGCGACGGGGGAAGAGTGCGAGCGAATGGGGGGGAACAGAGAGAGCGACTGGGGGGAAGAGAGAGAGCGACTGTGAGGGAAGAGAGAGAGCGACGGGGGGGAAGAGAGAGAGCGACTGGGGGAAGAGAGAGAGCGACTGGGGGGAAGAGAGAGCGACTGGGGGGAAGAAATAGAGCGGCTAGGGGGAAGAGAGAGCGACTGGGGGGGAAGAGAGAGAGCGACTGGGGGGGAAGGGAGAT
>NW_028225184.1:47945613-47988769 GCF_052327205.1 Somniosus microcephalus | reverse complement strand
ATGCATTTAAGATGAAACTAGTTGCTAAAATGAGGGAAAAAGGAATAGGAGGATATGTTGATAGTGTCATCTGAATTCGATTGCGAGGTGGCTGGTGTTGTGTAGACCTGTTGGGGCCGAATGGCCTTGTCTCTGTGCTTTTATTTCCATGTAAATCTATTTAATTTCAGGCTGAAATTAACAATGACAGCAAATGCTGTAAACGGAAGCCTGTGGTTTCTGCTCTGAAGCATTTCTCCATTGGCAGGTAGTATGTTAACCCCTGACAGTAAGTACAATACATCAGAATCAAGAATGTATATATACACTTCGAAAAAGTATTTTGTGGCAATCTTTCTTATACACTTTCAACCGTATAATTCATTAATTGGTGTCCATAATTGTGAAAGGACATACTTGCTCTCGAGTCAGTACAAAGAAGGTTCACTCGGTTAATCCCGGGGATGTGGGGATGTACATATGAGGAGAGGTTCAGTAGATTGGGACTCTACTCATTGGAGTTCAGAAGAATGAGAGGCGATCTTATTGAAGCATATAAGATTGTGAAGGGGTTGGATCGGGTGGATGCAGGGAAGATGTTCCCGATGATGGGTGAAACTAGAACTAGGGGGCATAGTCTTAGAATAAGGGGCTGCTCTTTCAAAACTGAGATGAGGAGGAACTACTTCACTCAGAGGGTGGTAGGTCCATGGAATTTGCTGCCCCAAAAAGCTGTAGAAGCTACATCATTACATAAATTTAAAACAGAAATAGACAGTTTCCTAGAAGTAAAGGGAATTAAGGGTTACGGGGAGCGGGCAGGAATTTGGACATGAGTCTAGGTTCGGATCGGTCATGGCCCTGTGGGTAGCGGAGCGGGCCCAGGGGCCGTGTAGCCTGATCCTGCTCCTATTTCGTGTGTCAAATTTTGTTAGATTCAGGAGATGGTTCTGTGATAGTGGATTGGCGGTTAGGATCAGATCAGCCATGATCTTATTGAATGGCGGAGCAGGCTGGAGGGGCCGATTGGCCTACTCCTGCTCCTATTTCTTATGTACTTATGTTCTTATGTTCTTAATTATTGGATAATAATTAAGGAGTCAATTACTGCTGTAAGGAGGGATGATATATTAGCGGGTTCCTCCAATGAGGCCATATGGGTGGAACTTAAAAACAAAAAGGGGGCAAGCACTTTGCTGGGAGTGTACTATAGGCCCCCAAACAGTCAGGGGGAGTTAGAGGAATAGATATGTAGGCAAATCTCAGAAAAGTGCGAAAATAATAGGGTAATAAAAGTGGGGGATTTCAACTTCCCCAATATAAATTGGGACAGTCAGAGTGTGAAAGGCTTAGAGGGTGCAGAATTCTTAAAGTGCAACCAGGAGAGCTTTTTGAGCCAACATGTAGAAAGTCCTACAAGAGAGGGGGCGGTACTGGACCTAATTCTGGGGAATGTAGCCGGGCAAGTGGTGGAAGTGTCAATAGGGGAGCATTTTGGCGACAGTGACCATAATTCAGTGAGATTTAAGGTGGTCATGGAAAAAGACAAAGACGGCCCGGAAATAAGGGTTCTAAATTGGGGGAAGGCCGAGTTTAATATGATAAGGCAGGATCTGGCCAAAGTGGACTGGGAGCAGCTACTTATAGGAAAATCCACATCAAAACAATGGGAGACTTTCAGAAGGGAAGTTGAGAGAGTACAACGTCAACATGTTCCTGTAAAGGTCAAGGGTGGGACCAACAAGCAAAGGGAACCTTGGATGACAAGGGATATACAAAAATGCATTAGAAATAAAAGGGGGGCTTTTGGCAGTTACAAAAGACTAAAGACGGAGGAAGCCCTAGAGGAGTATAAAAAGTGCAGGGGCATACTTATAAAAGAAATTAGGAGGGCGAGGAGGGGCCATGAAATAACACTGGCGAGCAAAATAAAGGAACATCCTAAGATGTTTTATAAGTATATTAAGGGCAAGAGGATAACCAGGGAAAGGGTAGGGACCATTAGGGACCAAAGTGGCAATCTGTGTGTAGAGCCAGAGGATGTAGGCGGGGTTTTAAATGATTTTTTTGCATCTGTGTTCACTATGGAGAAAGACGATGCAGACATAGAAATCGGGCAAGGGGACTGTGACATATTTGAACATATTAGCATCGAGAGGGAGCAGAGGCTAGCGGTTTAAGCAGGCCAAAACGTGGATAAATCCCCAGGCCCGGACGAGATGCATCCCAGGCTGCTGTGGGAGGCAAGGGAGGAGATTGCAGGGGCTCTGACACTAATTTTCAGAACCTCTCTGGCCACAGGGGATGTACCAGAGGACTGGAGAACAGCTAACGTTGTACCATTATTCAAGAAGGGTAGCAGGGATAAACCAGGGAATTACAGGCCAGTGAGTCTAACATCTGTGGTGGGGAAATTATTGTAAAAAATTCTGAGGGACAAAATTAATCTTCACTTGGAGAGGCAAGGATTAATCGGGGATAGTCAGCATGGCTTTGTCAAGGGTAAATCATGTCTGACAAATCTGATCGAATTTTTCGAGGGGGTGACTAGTGGGGTGGATGAGGGAAATGCTGTGGATGTGGTTTACATGGACTTCAGTAAAGCTTTTGACAAAGTCCCGCATAGGAGACTGGTTAAGAAGGTAAGAGCCCATGGGATCCAGGGTGCCTTGGCGCGTTGGATCCTAAACTGGCTGAGTGGCAGGAGGCAGAGGGTGATGGTTGATGGTTGCTTTTGTGATTGGAAGCCTGTGTCCAGTGGGGTACCTCAGGGATCGGTGCTGGGTCCCTTGTTGTTCGTGATCTACATAAATGATTTGGATGAGAATGTAAAAGGTATGATCAGTAAGTTCGCAGATGACACGAAAATTGGTGGGGTGGTAAATTGCGAGGAGGAAAGCCTCCGGCTACAGGACGATATAAACGGGTTGGTCAGATGGGCGGAAAAGTGGCAAATGGAATTTAACCCTGAAAAGTGCGAGGTGATGCATTTTGGACGGACAAATAAGGCAAGGGAATACACAATGAGTGGTAGGACCCTAGGAAGTACAGAGGGTCAGAGGGACCTTGGTGTACATGTACATAGATCCCTGAAGGCAGCGGAGCAGTTAGATAAGGTGGTTAAAAAGGCATATGGGATACTTGCCTTTATTAGCCCAGGCATAGAATATAAGAGCAGGGAGGTTATGATGGAGCTGTACAAAACGCTGGTGAGGCCACAGCTGGAGTACTGTGTGCAGTTCTGGTCGCCTCACTATAGGATGGATGTGATTGCTTTGGAGAGGGTGCAGAGAAGATTCACCAGGATGTTACCTGGGATGGAGCGCCTCAGCTGTGAAGAGAGGCTGGACAGGCTGGGGTTGTTTTCCTTGGAGCAGAGAAGGCTGAGGGGGGACCTGATTGAGGTGTACAAAATGATGAGGGGCATAGATAGGGTAGATAAATAGGAACTTTTCCCCTTAGTGGGGGGGTCAATAACAACGGGGCATAGATTCAGGGTAAGGGGCAGGAGATTTAGAGGGGATTTGAGGAGGAACTTTTACACCCAGAGGGTGGTTGGAATATGGAACTCAATGCCTGAAAGGGTGGTAGAGGCAGGAACCCTCACAACATTCAAGAAGCATTTGGATGAGCACTTGAAATGCCATTGCATACAAGGCTATGGACCAAATGCTGGAAAATGGGATTAGACTGGACAGGGATGGATGGGCGGCGCAGACACGATGGGCCGAAGGGCCTCTTTCTGTGCTGCAAAACTCTATGACTCTATGACTCTATAACCACCACCATGTGTGATGGAGTAGCAGACTGAAACGCCATACTGTCATTTATTTATGCAATTCAATTCAAGTCAATTTAATAAAATAAAAAAGCTGCTTCATATTCCACTAGCATCTTGTAACCTGTATAAAAGCAGATGTGTTGTGGGACATCACAGAAACAGAATGGGATAAATCGGAGGATACTATCAGGCACAATGCAGTTTTGCGATAATTCGATACTTCAGCTTGTTTAAGGCCTGAAAGGAAGTTAGATGGTCAGCTGTTCACTAACATAAGTTCAAGGCCAAGGTGGTGGGTTTCACAGGCACATTAAACAGGAGAAGTGCATGTGTGGGGATAGGAGAGACATTAAGGAAAGATGCAGAATCAGAGCTCAGAGAGGGCGGACCCTCAGGTGTTTGAACGTCGTGACCAGGGGAACTGTGTGATGTAGCATCTGAACTGATGGACTTGATCTTAGAGACTTCATCTTTGTAGAGAGATTAGAGAAGCTGGGATTGTTCTCCTTAGAGCACAGAGGTTTAAGCGGAAATTCACCAGAATGACTTGGATTTGTGTCATTAGAGCAGTGAATGTTAAGTGGAAATTTAACATAAAAGTACCGGGAATGAAGGACTTCAGTTATGAGGAGAGACTTGAGATATACGTTGATCTCCTTAGAGCAGAGAAGGCTAGGTGGAGATTTAGTTGTATGATTCCTGGGGAAAGGGACTTCAGTTATGAGGAGAGATGAGAGAAGCTGAAGTTGTTCTGGTGCAGTCTGCGAGGAACTAAGAAGTGGATTTAAATACAGTTAATAATAGTTTTTGAAAATATTTCAGGCTAAAGCTAACACTGAAAGAAAATGTTGAAAACAGAAACCTATTGTGTCAGCTCAGAAGCACTTTACCTCGGACAATGAGGAATTTAATTTAAGGAGGAAAATACATTTTGACAATATTTCTTTTATGTTTCTGGCCATATAATTAATTAATTCTGTGTTTACCACCACAGATAGAATCAGCAAATCACAGAACTTTCCAGCAGCGCTGGAACCACAGCACCATCGTGTCTGTGCTGACTCTTTGCCAGACCAATCACATTAGTCCCACTCATATGTTTTTTCTTCAAAGTCCTGCAAGTTTTTCACTTTGGATCATTTAGCCCATTCCATTTTGACAGTTACAATTAGAGTTCCATAGAGGGAGTGCAACGATGGTTCAACAGATTGATTCCTGGGATGGGGGGATTGTCCTATGAGGAGAGACTGAGTAGTCTAGGCCTATTTTCTCTAGAATTTAGAAGAATGAGAGGTGATCTCATGGAAATATATAAAATTCTTAAAGGGCTTGACAGGGTAGATGCAGGAAGGATGTTTCCCCTGGCTGGGCCGTCTAGACCCAGGGGCCACAGTCTCAGAATAATGGGTCGGCCATTTAAGACAGAGATGAGGAGACATTTCTTCACTCAAAGGGTGGTGAATCTTTGGATTTCTGTATGCCAGTGGGCTGTGGCGGCTCAGTCGTTAATTATATCCAAGCAGAATATCGATTAATCTTTGGATATTAATTGAATCATGGTGTTTAGGGATAGTGCTGGAATGTTAGATGTCCTACTCCTGCTCCTATTTCGTATGTTTTTATGTTCTTAATATACATTTAGAGATAATATTCCACTTTACATCTCGTAAACTGTAAATTTAGTGGTATTATATACAAACACAATGGATGAAATAGAATGATACAATCCGCCTAATAACCCTGTATTGTGCGGCAAATGTAACTGTGCATTGAAATCAATGTAGTTTGTTTCTGAGTCCAATTAATTTAAAGAAATTAGCCGACTTTGAAACAATAAGAATAAAACTCAATTTTGACGTGAATGAAATCCATGTGTTTTATATTCACCATTTCATTCAACTGAAAATCAAGTCAGCTTGGAGCTTGGTTGGAAATGCAGTAAACTTTAAATTGTAGTAAACAGTGAGGGGGATAGCAGCAGACTTCGGAATAGAGACAGTCTTGTGAAGTGGGCAGGTACATTTAATGTAGTGAAATCTGAAGTGATGGAATTTAGGTAGACGAATGAGGAGAGACAATGTATAGGAAATTAAAATATATTACAGGGCGTTCCGAATCAGAGCGCACATTCACAAATCTTTAAAGGTGGCAGGACCTATTGATCAATATGTTAAAACAACCTTTAAGATCTATTGCTTTAATAGTAGAGACATAAATACAAAAGGAAGGAGGTTTGCTAAACCTTTGTAAATCACAGGTTAGGCCTCAGCTGGAGCATGGTGTCCAATTCTGGCCACCACACATTAGGAAGGATCTCATGACCTTATAAATGATGCAGAGGAAATTTAGCAGAATGGTAGAAAGATTGACAGAAGTTAGTTATGTGGAGAGACTGGTGAAGCTGGGGTTGTTCTCCTCGGTACAAAGCAAGCATGTACCCATAAGGAGGAAATATGGGGCTTCCAAAGCTACAGCGCTTGGATGAGAAAGACAATGGAGGTTAAATTAAATTATGACAAATGTCAATTGCAGAATACAGCAGAACACCAGGTAGAATAGGGAGAGTGCAGGCGGAAATTGAAAAATTACATAAGAAGGGAAAGGGGAGCAAATGGAAACAAATTAGCGGGTAAAATGTATCATTTATAAGCATTAAAGTAATGTTGGGGCCGATTAATGTCAAAAGAGGAAAGATTCTTGTGGAGGCAGAGAGCATGACTGGGGTACTGAATGAATAGTTTGCAGCTGTCTTCACTTAGGAAGATGATGAAGTTAATGTTGCAGTAGATGTACTGGATAGGATAAAATAGATAGCAAGGATGTAGAAAATAAGTTGCCGATATTTACGTTAACAATTCGCACGATCCATATGGAATGTATGCTACATTGCTGAGGGAAGTAGTGGAGGAGATAGCTGAAGGTCTGACCACGATTTTGCAAAGCTCCTTGGAAATCAGAGTGGTGCCCAAGGACTGAATCATTGCAAATATCATGTGACTGTTCAAAAAAGTGGAGAGAGATATACCGGTTAATGCCAGGCTAATCAGTCTACTTTCAGTGGTGGGAAAACTACTGGAGACCATTGTTAAGGACAATATTAAGTCTGACTTACAGAAGCATGGTGTAAAAAGGAACAGTCAACTTGGAGCTGTTCAAGAAATATCATGTTTGACTAACTTGACTGAGTTTTTTGAAGAAATAACAAACAGGCCATGCAGCCGATTTTGTATATCTGGAATTTCAATTAATATCACATAACAGATGCGAAATGTAGAAGCACATGACAGTATAGGCAGGATGGTAAATTGAGTACGTAATTGGCTAAGGGATAAGAGGCAGAGAGTAGTGTATTTGCCTTAAAGAAACAAAACACCATTAAGGGATGCACAGATACAAAAATGGTCAATTTTAATGGAGTGAAACCATCATTTAAAGACAAAGCAAGCACCTGGGTGGAGTCTGTGTACAAATAATGAGCATCTTTACAGATTTCCACATGCGACCATACCACAAAACACAAGGCTATCGTGGAATCTCCATTATGGATTAGATGGAGGCAGTAACGGTAGGAATTCAGATTGGGAAAAAATTGAGTTGAAGAGATAAAGTCTAAATTCTGAGCACCAAAGGCAGCTGCAGCATTGTATTGCTTGAAGGACATTCGTCTCAGCCCACTGTTCAGATCTGTTTCTCAGTGATATGCTCAGTTCCAGCAGTCTGAATGAGGAAATGGAATTGAAATAAATTCTTATATCTGAAAGCTGCCTGAATTATTCACCAGAAAGATTTAGATATACAAGCAGTATACACACGCTCAATGATAGCAAAACGTGCCTGAAGTTGAGAGGCAAGATGCTAAAGAGAATGAAAAATAAGCAAACAAAGGGAAATGCTAAATACTGCAGAGAACAGCAGCAGCAGTTAGTTGTGAAATCGGAAGTCAGCGGTTTCAACTCGAAGGAACTTCAGTTCAAAGAAAGAGGAACAAAGCTGCTCGCAGAAAGAACAGTGTCTCAAAACAAGCGAGACAACTACAATATATTTAGTATAATATACAGTGACTGTATTAAAAATTCAGTTTCTCTCGCGAAGTGTCCAATACCCCCGGCATTATCTGTTCATGTTTGAGTGCAGACACTGAGTGGGTTGCTTGACCTGAGGTCAGCAGTGGTGAGCCCGGCAGAACTTTACCCTCCTACCGCGCATGCTCGCTCTGCAGCAGGCAACAGATATCAAAGTGCTACATCACGACTTTTGGCAGAGGCTTCCTTCACTGTCCTCAGAGCACTGAGCTGAATGGTAGCGCCAGTATCCGCTTGTTGGAGATCAGGGAACTCAGCAAGGAGCCGATGTTGACCATTCGGCCTTACATTTATGTACTTCTTAGGTCTGCACTGCAGGCACTAACTGAGCTATCGGGGGATCAGTATGCTCCACTATTCTCCTGACAATAAACATTATTCTCCAAATTAAGTCGAGTAACAATTTAAACCGTGCTTTTTCAAACCGAGAGATGATGACTTAGTTCAATTTATCCAATAAGGCCTTTAGGAGACAATTGTTCACGCAGTGATTGGACACAATAAGGAAAATGGGATCACATGGTGCAGTTGCGGTGAATAACATAGATGCATTTAATTTGAAACTATTTGGTAACATGAGGGAGTTAAGAATAGGAGAATATGCTGATAGTGTCATCTGAATAGATTGGGAGGTGTCTGATGTGGAGTATAATCAATGGCATAGACCTTTTGGTGCCGAATGGCCTTGTCTCTGTGCTGTTATTGCAATGTATTCTATTTAATTCTCAGGCTGAATTTCACAGTAACAGTAAATGCTGTAAACAGAAGCCTATGGTTTCAGCTCTGAATCGCTTCACCTCGGACAGAGAGTAATTTAACCCCTGACAGTAAGAACAGTGGTTCAGAACCGAGAATGTGTTTAAACACATTTAAAGAAGTACATTGTGGCAATCTTTCTTATACAATTTCAACTGAAAAATTAATTAATTCTTGTATAATCCACCACCGTGTGCGTTGCTTTAGCCGACTGGAAATCCATACTGTCGTTTATTAGTACAAATTGATTCAATTATTAAAATAAAAATAGTTATTTCATATTCCACCAGCAACTTCCAAACTTGAAAAGGGGATGTGCTTAGGGACATCACACAAACAGAATGGGATAAATCGGAGGATACTATCAGACAGAATGCTGTTTTGCAAGTGAATTACAGTAACTGAAGTGACAATAATTCAATACATCAGCTTGTTTAAGGTCTGAAAATAAGTCAGATGGTCAGCTGTTCACTAAAAATAAGTTCAAGGCCAAGGTGATGGGTTTCACAGGCAAACTAAACAGGGGAAGAGCATGCGTGGGGATAGGAGAGAGATTCGGGAAAGACTCAGAGTCAGTGCTCAGAGAGGGCGAAGCCTCAGAACTGTTTGAGCGTTGTTATCAGGGGAACTGTGTGATGTAGCAGCTGAACTGATGGTCTTGATCTTACAGACTTCAGTTATGTAGTCAGAGGAGAGCAGCTGGGATTGTCCACGTTGGAGCGCAGAGGTGTAATTGGAGATTCACCAGAATGGCACCAGGCCTGAGCAACTTCAGTTATGCGGAGAGATTAGAGACACTTGGATTTGTCTCCTTAGAGCAGAGAATGTTAAGGGGAGATTTATCATAAACATACCGGGAAAGAAGTACTTCAGTTATTAAGAGAGACTAGAGAAGATTAATTTTTTCTCCTTTGAGCAGAGAAGGCTAGGTGCAGATTTGTCAGTATGGTACCAGGGAAATGCACTTAATTTATGAGGAGGGATGAGAGAAGCTGGGGTTGTTCAGGTGCAATCTGTGTGGAACTAAAAAGTGGATTTAATTACCGATAAAAATAGATGATGAAAATATTTCAGCCTGAGGTTAACAGTGAAAGAAAATGCTGACAACAGAACCCCTGGTTACAGCTCAGAAGCGCGTCACCTCGTACAATGAGGAATTCAACCCTGACAGCAAGGGAACGGCATCAGACCCAAGAATGAGGATAAACATATTGAATGAAAATGCACTGTGACAATCTCTCTGATATAGTTTAACCGTATAATTAGTTAATACCTTGCTTACCACCACAGATAGAATCAGCGAATCACAGAGCCTGACAGCGGAGCAAGAGGACATTCGGCCCCTCGTGCCTGTCCTGGCTCTTTCTCAGACCCAAAACATTAGACCCCCTCATATGTTTTTCCTCATAGGCCTGCAAGATTTTCCATTTGACACATTTACACTATTCTGCTTTGACATTTACAATTAGAAGTGCACTAACAGAATGATTCTCAGACATTCAATTATTAATGAAATTGAATTCAAGACACTTATTGCAATTATATAGGGCCCCAGTGAGACCAAACCTTCAAATTGTGTACAGTTTTGATCTCCTTACCTAAGGCAGGATATACTTTCCATAGAGGGACTGCAACGTTGTATCAACAGACTGATTCCTGGGATGGGTGGATTGACCTATGAGGAGAGATTGAGCAGACTAGGCCTATATTCTCTAGAGTTTAGAAGAATGAGAGCTAATCTCATTGAAATATATACCATTCTTACAGGGCTAGACAGGGTAAATGCAGGAAGGATGTTTCCCCTGGCTGAGGCGTCCAGAACCAGGGTTCACAGTCTATAAATACATACTCAGCCATTTAGGACTGAGATGAGGAGTAATTTCTTCAATCAGAAGGTGGTGAATTTTTGGAAATCTTTACCCCAGAGGGCTTTGGAGGCTCAGTCGTTAATATATTCAAGTCCATGATCGATCATTTTTTGGTTATTAAGCGAATCAATGGGTATGGGGATAATGCGTGAAGGTGCAGTGGGGTTCAAAGATCAGCCAAGATCTTGTTCAATAAGGAATCGGGCGAGAACGGCAGGATGCCCTATTTCTGCTCCTATTCTTATGTTCTTATGTTCGTAAAATATATGAAGAGAAAATGTTCCACTTTACCTCTCGTAAACTATAAATTAGGGGAATTATATAGAAACACAATGGAAGAAATAGAACTGTACAAACGACTACTACACAACTATTGTGCTGCAAATACAACTGAACATTGCAATCAATGTAGTTTGTTTCTGAGTCCAAATAATTTAAAGTAATTAAACGACATTGAAATAAAAAACTTTAAATTGCATTTGGAAGTGCATGAAAGCCAAGTGCTTTATATTCTCCATTTCTTTCATCTGAAAAGCAAGTCAGCTTGCAGCTTGGTTGGAAAAGTAGTAAACTTGAAATATGTAGTAAGCAATGCACTGTATAGTAGCAGACTTCCGGAGGACAGAGAGAAACTGGTGAAATGGGCAGGTACATTGCAGCTGACATTTAATACAGAGAAATATAAAGTTTTGGAATTTGGGCAGACGAAAGAGGAGAGGCAGTGTATAGGAAATTATAAAATATTACAGGGCGTTCAGAAACAGAGCGCACATAGAAAAGTATTTAAATGTGGCAGGACTCGTTGATCAATGTGTCAAAAAAATCTTTAATATCTTTTGTTTAATATTAGCGACATAATATATAAAAGGAAAAAGGGTTATGCTAAACCTTTGTAAATCACATGTTAGTCCTCAGCTGGAGTACTGTGTCCAATTCTGGCCACCACACATTAGGAAGGACCTGATAACCTTGTAAACGGTGCAGAGTAAATTTGCCAGAATTGCAGGAGGATAATCAGAATTCAGTTATGTGGAGAGTCTAGTGCATTTTGGATTTTCCACCTTATGGCATAGAAGGTAAACGGAAAATTTACCAGAATGGTAGCAGGGATCATGGACGTCAGTTATGTGGCGGGATTAGTGAAGCTGGGTTTGTTGACCTCATGGCAGAGAAGGTTAAGCGAAGATTAACCAGAATGGTAGCAGTGATGATGAGCTTCAGTTATGTGGAGAGACGAGTGAAGCTGGAATGATTCACATTATGGCATGGAAGTTTAATGGAAGATTAACTAGAATGGTAGCAGGGATGATGAACTTCAGTTATGTGGAAAAACTTGAGATGCTGGGATTATTCACCTTATGACAGAGAAGGTTAAGTGAATATTTACCAGAATGGTACCAGGGATGATGAACTTCAGTTATGTGGAGAGACTAGTGAAGCTGGGATTGTTCACCTTAAGGCAGATAAGGTTAATGGAAGAATAACCAGAATGGTAGCAGGGATGATGAACTTCAGTTATGTGGAGAGAGTTGTGAAGCTGGGATTGTTCACCTTAAGGCAGAGAAGGTGAATGGAAGATTAACCAGAATGGTAGCAGGGGTGATGAACTTCAGTTCTGTGGAGAGACTAATGAAGCTGGGATTGTTCACCTTAAGGCAGAGAAGGTGAATGGAAGATTAACCAGAATGGTAGCAGGGATGATGAACTTTGGTTATGTGGAGAGACGAGTGAAGCTGGGATTGTTCACCTTAAGGCAGAGAAGGTTAATGGAAGATTAACCAGAGTGGTAGCAGGGATGATGAACTACAGTTATGTGGAGAGACCAGCGAAGCTGTGATTGTTCATCTTATGGCAGAGAATGTTAAGAGAATATTGAACAGAATGCTACGAGGGATGATGGACTTCAGTTATGTGTAGAGACTAGTGAGCTGGGAATGTTCACCTTATGGCAGAGAAGGTTAAGGGAATATTAAAAAGAATGGTACCAGGGATGATGGACTTCAGTTATGTGGAGAGACTAGTGAAGCTGGGATTGTTCACCTTATGGCAGAGAAGGTTAAGGGAATATTAAACAGAATGGTACAAGGGATGATGGACCTCAGTTATGTGCAGAGACCTGTGAAGCTGGGAATGTTCACCTTATGGCAGAGAACGGTAAGAGAACATTTACCAGAATGGTACCAGGGATGAGGGACTTCAGTTATGTGGAGAAGCTGGAGAAGCTGGATTTGTTCTCCTCTGTACAAAGCAAGCATGTGCCCATAAGAAGGAAAAATGGGGCTTCCAAAGTTAGAGTGCCTGGATGAGAAACAGAATAGAGATTGCACTAAGCGGAGTTCAGGAGGCTTATGACAAATGAGAATTGCAGAACGCAGCATAACACCAGGTTGAATAGGGCGAGTGCAGGCAGAAATGTAAAAACGATATAAGAAGTGCAAAGGAAGCCCATGAAAACAGATTAGTGGGTAATATACACCTTTAATAAATTTTAAAGGAATGGTGGGGCCGATTAATGTCAAAAGAGGAAATATTCTTGTGCACGCAGAGAGCATGACTGAGGTACTGAATGAGTAGTTTGCATCCGTCTTCACATAGGAAGAGGATGGAGTCCATTTTTGCAGTAGATCTACTGGATTGGATAAAATACATAAAAAGAATATGAAAAATAAGATTGCGTTAATTACATTAACATGTCAGCCAATCCATATGGGAGGTATCCTACATTCCTGAGGGAAGTGGTTGAGGAGATAGCAGAAGTTCTGACCGCAATCTTACAAAACCCCTTGGAAATGGGAGTAGCGCCAGAGGAATGAAGGATTGCAAATATCATGTGACTCTTCAAAACGGGGAGAGCGATACACCTGTTAATGCCAGGCTAATCAGTCCACCTTCAGTGCTGGGAAAACTACTGGAGACCATTGTCAAGGACAACATTAAGTTCTCACTTACAGAAGCAAGCTTTTTTCAAGAACAATTGTGTTTGACTAACCTGATTGAGTTTTTTGATGAAATATCCCTGAGGGCTGATGAAAGTTGTGCCGTAGATTTTGTATATCTGGAATTGCAATTAAGTATCACATAACAGAATCACCCGAACTGCAGAGGCTCATGGTATTATAGGGGCGATAATATATTGATACGAGGGAGTGAGCAGTGGTGAATGGAAGTTTTACTGAATGTGTGGAAATATGCAGTGGTATTCCTCCAAGGGGCGGTATTAAGACCATTGATAATCGTGTTCTACCTACATGAATTGGACTTGTGTATAAGGGGTAACATTTCGAATTTTGCACTGATGGAAAATTTGGCAAGGTTATATATAGAGAGCTGGATAGCAGCAGATTCAGGAGGAAATAGACAGAGTGGTGAAATGGGCAGACTATGACAGCTGGAATTTACTGTGGCTAACAGTGCAGTGAAGCACTTTGGTAGAAACTTCATGGCGAGGCATTATAATACAAATGACAATATCTTCAAGTTGTCAAAGAGCAAAGGTAACTGGGAGCACATGCTGACCGATCATTGAATGTGGCAGGGCAAATTAAAGAGGCAGTTAAGAGCGTGTACGAGATATTTGGCTTTGGAAAAAGATGCACTTAATAGATGAACAAGGAAGTCCAGCTAAACATTCACAAATTACTGGTTAGGCCTCAACTGGAGTATTGTGTAAAATTCTAAACACCGCATTTTAGAAATGATTTCAAGTGCTTCGCGAGGGATCAGAGAAAGTTTCCAGGATAATACTAGGTATGAGTGCCATCCATTGGAGGAGCTGAAATTGCTCTCCTTACAACAGAGTTATTAGCAATATATGGGGCTTTGATAGAGCAAGGAGTGATAAACTGTCGGCAAGCAAAGTTCAAAGATTTCAGATAAACAGCTAAAGTTCAAGAGCGGAGATGAGGTGAAATGATTTGACACAGAGGTTTTTTAAGATCTGGAACACACTACCTGAAAGTGTGATTGAATCAGATTCCATATAATCTTTCATATTTTGCATGGTTATGTGTTAAAACCTCGATCCTGGGACTAAATGTCTTTCTTCTGCACTGTAAGATTGAATGGCTAAATAAATAAGGCCTATCGAGACGACCATGTGTAAACAATTTCAAAAATCCATGGCTGGTATCAGGATGTGCCTTTGCCTTGAAGAAACAAAGCCATGGTAAATGATGCACAGATACACACATGGTCCATTTTGTGACTGAGTGAAACCATTACTGAAAGACAAAGGAAAGCAGCTGGGCGGTGTGTGTGTGAAAAAACTGAGCATTTTTACTGATCTCCACAATCGACCATAGCACGGAAAAGAATAGCAAGGCCACCGTGGAATCTCCCTTATGGAATGAATGGAGGTACTGACGGTGGAAATTGAGATTGAAAAAATGGAGTCTAAGAGATAAATTATCAGCACAGCAGGGCAGATGCAGCCCAGCATTTGTTAGCGGACATTAGTGTCCGCACTCTGGGCAGATCAATATCACAGTCAGATGCTCAGCTCTTGCAGACTGAATGAGGAAAAGGGGTTAAAATAAATTTCTAGGTCTGCAAGCTGCCCGAAATATTCACCAGAAACATTTAATTGCACAGACAGTACACGCAGGCTCACAAATATCACAAAACGCCTTACATTGAGATGAAAGTGTGAAAAGAGAATGAAAAATAAGCAAACAAATGGACAATGTTCAGTCATGCAGAGAAAAGTAGCAACAGTTAGGTGTGAAAACGGAAGGCTGCGGTTTCAACTCGAATGTTCACGGAAAGAAAAGTGTCCCAGAAACAAAGGCAGTGCTAAA
Organism: Somniosus microcephalus; assembly: GCF_052327205.1. Lineage (NCBI taxonomy): Eukaryota > Metazoa > Chordata > Chondrichthyes > Squaliformes > Somniosidae > Somniosus > Somniosus microcephalus. Next base: position 47,973,507 of record NW_028225184.1, on the reverse strand, counting down.
AATATATTTACTGTAATATCCACTGTCAGATAATATTGTTCTTCTCCTCTTTCCAAACCTCCTAAATTGTAGAAACATGGAAACGTACGGCACAGGAAGCCATTCGATCCATTGTGACTGTGCCGGCCAGAAAGCATCTTCCTTTGCCCACCGGGTACATTCCTGTTCTTTTCCACAGATTAGCCGGCATTACTGAACCGACAGAAGAACCTTTAAGTCAACCGAACAACATTGTGAAACCGCACACCTCATCAGGTGATATTGTGATTTATCAGACATACTCTTAACCGTTTTATTTCAATTACTCTTATCTTTCCCCTCTCCTTTGTGAAGAAGGAGACTCACCCTGGAACATGGCTGTAAGGGCGGCGGTTTTCTGTTTTGCCCTTGGGGAGAGTGGATACATTGCATATCTGATCTCCGACGCTGCAAATCTCTCACCTCTCCCGAAAACTAATACCACTTGCACTGTCTCAATGTTACTCATGGAGAATTCAGCACAAACAAATATCCACTCTGACAGATTGCCGATCTAAAGTGGTCCACTTAGTTTGCCAGGAGTTGCTTTAATCCACTGAACTACCGGAGATCGGTCACCACCGGATTCAGTCCCACTCTCCTGCTTACATTTGCCCACTCAGTTACCTCGCAGACCCAGAATCCAGCAAAGCAGGTAATAAATTGATCACGACTCACCAAACAGCATTAACATGGCGGCTCTCTCCATGTTCTAGTGTGAGCTAAATTGAGAGATGAGAGCTGTAAGTAACGGCGACTGATTGTTATGCTCCGCCTCGCAGAAGTTCATACCAGGAAGCGTTGAGGCACTGAGAGCAGAAAGAGAGGCCGGCAGGAAGTGAGGTCATCCCCACAATTAAAGCAACAGCACTGAGTTTGTTTACAAGCTGGAATGCAGTACGGATTGGAACGTTGCAAGCTCCAGCTTTACAAAATTTGAATATTAGACAATAATAACCGGCAACAACAATCATTAGGGTTGAAAACGGGCTGCAAAATCGCTACCACCTCTTTCCACCCTGCGGTGTGACAATTCACCCCAAACAGTTTACTATCATTCTCTTCCCTGAAGGACCTTAATTATCTAGTTGACTATGTACGACCTCCCGTTGTTTCCTGTTTATTTTCCTGCCGTCAACTAATCAATTACCCCAATTTAAGATTTAAGTTTCCTAAAGTGGGATTATGAACTCATCACCTGTGAGCACCTCAACAGACTCCGGTCCATTAATCTCGGGGTGAGGTTTGTTATTGCTGTTGGGGAGGATTTACACTAACTTGGCAGGGAAAAGAGCACCAGCATATTCAAGTAGAAAAGAGGAATAAGGTGCATAAAAGAGTGCTTGTGTTAGCTAGTACTAGAGAAGACAGTACTTGAGGCGGTAATAATACAATTTTATGTAGGAGCAGACTAAAAAAGACAATGACAAATTCAGAGATGGGTTTAGAATGCATGTACGTAAACTCTCAACGTGTGGTGAGTAGCGTTTTTGAGCTAAAATCACAAATAGCTGTGTGGCAATATGATGTTGTGGCAAGAACGGAAACGTGCCATTAAAACTGTGAGGACGGGACACTTATTATTCAAGGGTACAAGGAATTCAGAAAAGAGAGCAAATGAAAAAAGGGAGGTGGGATGGCAGTGCCGATTAAGGAAAACATTGTACAGTTGGAAAGTGTGGATGTTCTTGAGGGGACAATGACATAATCCATTTGGTTAGAGTTCAGCAGCAAAAAGCGTATGATGACGGTATTCGCGTATTCTATAGGCCTCCAAAGAGTTAGAGTGATATACAGGAGCTTGTGGCGTTGCCACATTGGGGAAACACTGTGTGTATGTAGATAAACCTGTAAAATCCCCTTTTAACTGCTGTATTCCCCTCCCCCCGCAAGACAGTTGCAAGCTGAGAGGAATAAGGCACGTTCAGACTTGTCTGCTGCTGATAGAAGGAAAACCAATCAGGTTCCAGCAGGTGACCAATCCGTGAGTCATCACAGGTTTGCGGGCTTCACGAATTCAGTACTGTGTTGTGAGAGTTGGAGTAAAAACTTATTTATTGTAGCTCGCTGTGTTGCCTATTTCTTTACGCGGGAGACTGTAGTCCCCCACATTGGTGACCCTGGATGCCGACGGTCGAAGCCCCCGACTCACGCAGCCCAACAGAGGCCAGTAACGACCCGATGGCAACCAGCAGCAGCTTGATGTCGGCCGGCGCCGCGTCCTTGAAGCACCTCACCTTCTGGGAACACCAAGCACCAGCTTGGTTCGCGCACTCGGAGGCCCAATTCACCCTTCGCAGGATTCAAGATGATGAAGAAAGGTACCTCCACGTAGTCTCAGCACTAGCAAGCTCTACCACCACCGAAGTTCTCGACCTGCTGGGGAACCAACCACAGACCGGCAAGTACTCAATCATTAAGGGCCGCTTGCTGCAGGCTTATGGCCTGTCCAAGGAGGAGAGGGCCCGCAGGCTTCTCTGACTACCAGGCCTCGGCGAATCTACCCCAACCCACTTGATGAGCCGGATGCTTGCGCTCCTGGGCTCTGTACCGCAGTGCCTTTTGTTTCGGGCCCTTTTCTTCAGCCATCTTCCTCAGCAGGTACAGACTGCCCTCGCGGGGTCCCCGATCACGGACTGCGTACAACTGGCAGCCGCCACGGACAAAGTTTTCACCATCGCCCAACTCGGCTGTGCAGCCGCGAGGCTCCCCGACACCACCGAGCGCGCGCCGCCACGCCAGGCCGCAGAACTATGCTACTACCACGCGCGTTTTGGCCACAAAGCCCAACGCTGCAGAGCACCCTGCTCTTTTGATCAAACCAAGGTGGCCGCCCAGCCCAATGCACCAGCCCCGGGCCACCGCCTAGGCCTGCTTGACCGCACCCCCGCCGCCACGATGGCCATTGGCACCACAGTTAAACTGCTGTACATAACCGACTCTCTTTCTGGGCGCAGATTCCTTTGCGAAACCGGAGCCTAATGCAGCATAATTCCTGCCTCACAGCTCGACATTTAGGCAGGCCGCAGCAGCCCACCCCTCGTGGCGGCAAATGGCGCAGCCATTGCTACTTTCGGAAAGCGACGGGCCGAGGTTTGTTTCAATGGCCAGCGATTTATGTGGGATTTCGTGATGGCCTCGGTGGCACATCCTTTGCTGCGCGCCTATTTTCTTTGCGCCCACGGACTCCTGGTCGACGTCCGCGACAGGCGCCTGATCGATGCAGCAACTTTCGCTTCACTGGCCTGCCAGCAGAGCAACAGCCCAGCCCTCGTCGGGTCCTGCTCCGCCCCGGCGCATGACAACTACGCCCGCCTACTCGCAGATTTCACTAGGCTCACACAACCGACCCTCTCAGCCACGGCAGCCAAGCATGGGGTCGAAGATCACATCGCCACTACGGGACCACCAGTGTTCGCTCGAGCCAGACGCCTGGACCCATCCAAGATGGCGGTGGCCAAGAAAGAATTCACCACGATGGAAAAACTGGGCATCATCCGCCGCTCGAACAGCCCTTGGTCATCCTCCCTCCATATTGTACCCAAGACGGGCGGTGGCTCTCGCCCCTGTGGCAACTACAGATGGCTCAACGACGCCACCACGCCCGATAGATACCCCATTCCGCACATCCAAGACTTCTCGGCACACCTAGCAGGAAAGTCCATCTTTTCCAAGGTCGACCTGATTCGCGGCTACCATCAGGTCCCCGTCTACCACGCAGACATCCAGAAGACGGCGGTCATCACCCCCCTTCCGACTGTTTGAGTTCCTGCGCATGCCCTTCAGGCTTAAGAACGCCGCACAGGCCTTCCAACGGCTCATGGACTCCGTCCTACGCGACCTGAACTTCCTGTTCGTCTATCTGGATGATATCCTCGTGGCCAGTACCAGCAAGGTCGAGCACATTGCGCATTTGCGCTCCCTTTTCCAGCACCTCAGCCAACACGGTCTAATCGTCAACCCGGCCAAATGCCAGTTTGGAGCAGCCCAAATTGACTTTCTCAGCCACAGAATCTCGCCAAGGGGAGCCATTCCCCTACCTTCCAAGGTGCAGGCGGTGGCGGACTTTCCCCAGCCCACCTCGGTTAAGGCGCTGCAGGAATTTTTGGGGATGGTCAATTTCCATCATCGGTTTGTGCCCAGTGCCGCCGCACTCATGCGCCCCCTCTACAAAGCCACCAGGGGCAAAACGGGCAAAGAGCAACTCACCTGGTCCAGCGAGATGGCGACAGCCTTCCACCAGACCAAAAGCGCCTTTGCCAACGCCACAGTACTGGCCCACCCCATCCCGGGCGCCAAGACCACCCTCACCACGGACGCTCGGATTACGCCGTCGGCGCCGTCCAGCAACAGTGGGTTGAAGGCGTGGCAGCCACTGGCATTATTCAGCTGACAGCTGCGCAAGAACGAGAAGGCTTACAGCACATTCGACAGAGAGCTGCTGGCCCTGTTCCTGGCAATCCGGCACTTCCATTTCCTTCTGGAAGGCCGGCCGTTCACCGCATTCGTGGACCACAAGCCGTTCACTTTCGCCATGGCCAAAGTAACCAAACCCTGGTCCGCGCGCCATCAGCGCCAACTCAACTTCATCTCGGAGTTCACCACGGACATCCGCCACGTCGTCGGCAAGGATAATTTGGTGGCCGACTGCCTCTCAAGACCCTCGTTCCACGCAGTGCACCTGGGCATCGACTACACCGGCATGGCGAGAGACCAGGCTGCCGATGCGGAGATCCAGGCCCTCAGGACGTCAACTACCAGTCTCACCCTGGCCGACATCCACTTCCACGCAGCTGGCACAACCCTCCTGTGTGATGTCTCAGTCCCTTCGCCTAGGCCGGTCGTTCCATCCGCCTGGCGCAAGCGAGTTTTCGACATCATCCACGGCCTCTCACATCCAGTAATGCGTGCGTCTCAGAAACTTATGTCCGCGAAGTTCACCTGGCCTGGACTCCACAAGGATGTGAGAGACTGGACCAAAACATGCATGCCGTGTCAGCGTGCTAAGGTCCAGCAGCACACCAAGGCACCATTGGAGTGTTTCCCGGTTCGCGAGAGGCGTTTCGACCACGTCCACGTCGATCTGGTAGACCCTTGCCGCCATCGCATGGTTTTACACACCTGCTCACGATCGTCGACCGCACCACCAGAAGGCCCGAGGTGGTTCCCCTCGCCTCCACCACCACGACTGACGTCGCGCGAGCATTCGTCTCGACATGGGTGGCCCGGTTCAGTGTGCCGACCGACATATAACCTCCAGTTCACCTCACAGTTGTGGAATGCCATCATTGCCGGCCTCGGCACCAAGTTGCACAGGACAACAGCCTACCACCCGCAGGCCAACGGGCTCTGCGAGCGCTTTAATCGTTCTTTGAAAGCCTCTCTCTGCGCCAGCCTGGTCGATACCAGACAGATCGACAAGCTACCCTGGGTTCTCCTCGGATTGCGTACCACGCCCAAAGAGGACCTCCGCGCCTCTGCGGCCTAGATGGCCTATGGCTGACCACTCAGAGTACCAGGCGACTTCCTCCCCCTGACAACGGAGCCGTGGTCGGCCGCCAAACAGCTTTCCCTGCACCAGGACGCGGCCCAGCAACTCTGTCTAGTGCCCACTTCGCAACACGGCCCGCAGCTGTCCTACGTGCCTCGAGACTTCCGACATGCGGAGTTCGTCTTCGTGCACCGGGACATGCACAGAGGCCCACTGCAGGCACCATACACCGGCCCCTTGCCAGTATTGGAGACAGAGGAAAAAGATTTTCTTATCGATGTCGGCGGGAAGCCGGACCTTATTTCAGTAGACCGCCTCAAACCGGCGCACCTGGACCTTAGCTTCCCGTTTCGGTCGGCTCTTCCCCCATGGCAGGGCAGACCTCCTGTGTTGGCGGCGGCCCCAGCAGAGGACCAAGACATGCCAGAACCTTACTTTCCAGCCGCCGCCCCACCTTCGCCGGCAGCCTGTTCAGCCAGCCCACCAGCAGACCATCCGCCTGACCAGCCGACGAACCAACCGGCCGACCTCCCAGACAGCCCTCCTCACACGCCAGATCGCTACTACAGCCGCTACGGCCGCTTGGTCAAACCTCCGCAGAGACTGACTTTTACAGTTAACGAGGATTCTGGGCGGGCGTATGTGCCGTTGCCACATTGGGGAAACACTGTGTTTATGTAGATAAACCTGTATAATCCCCTTTTAACTGCTGTATTCCCCTCCCCCCGCAAGACAGTTGCAAGCTGAGAGGAATAAGGCACGTTCAGACTTGCCTGCTGCTGATAGAAGGAAAACCAATCAGGTTCCAGCAGGTGACCAATCCGTGAGTCATCACAGGTTCGCGGGCTTCACAAATTCAGTACTGTATTGTGAGAGTTGGAGTAAAGACCAATATCTTGTAGCTCGCTGTGTTGCCTATTTCTTTATGCGGGAGATCGTAGTCTCCCACAAGCTAATCTGCAGGGAAATTGCAGAGACATGCAAGAGCTTTAGAGTGGTGATATTGGGGCACTTGAGTTACCCAAATATCGATTGGGATATTGCTCCGGTAAAGGGAAAGCAGGGGCAGGAATTTCTGAAATCAAGAGTGGAGTTTCTATACTGGAATAGGGCTAACTTCAATGGGATGTGAAAGGATCTAGCCCTGGTAAAATTGAAAAACAAAGACTGACAGGGAAAACTGCAACGGAACAATGAGTGATCTTTAAGGAGGAGATGATCCATTCCAACAAGGGCTCCTTGGATGACGAGGGAGATAGAGAAGATAATGAAACAAAAAAGGGGTTGCATGATGCATGTCAAGTGAATTCTTCAAAGGAGAACCAGACGAAATGCAATAAGTTGAGAGGGGAAGTGATGATGAAAGGAAGATTGACAAAGAGATAATATGATAGTAGAATGGCAGTTCACTAAAATCTTCTACCAGCCTGTAAAGTGTAAGCGGATAGTAAGAGACGGTGTGGGGCCTATTAGAGACAAAGAAAGTGCTATTATGCTTAGAGGCGCAGGGCAAGGCTAGAATATTCAATGAGCACATGTTATCAGTGTATAATAAAGAGGTGAATGCTGTCAAAATAACGATAGAAGAGCAAAAGCGAGAAGCAACAGAAGGGTTGAAAATTGATAGACAGGATGTACTAGAAAGATTGGGTATGCTTAGAGCGGACAAGTCGCCTGGTCTAGATGTCTTAAATCGCAGGTTGCTAAGGTAATTGGGGGAGGAGATAGCGGAAGGGTTTGCCATAATTTCCCAATCTTTCCTAGATGTGGGGGTGGTGCCTGAGGGTTGGAAAGTGGCAAATGTGACACCATTGTAGAAGAAGGGTGTAAGGAAAATCCTAGTAGCTACTCCTTGTCAGTTAACATAAGTGGTGGGTAAAGTTGTAGAAACAATGACCAAGAAATAAATTACCGGGCACTTAGAGACGTTCAAGCTAATTAAGGGGAACCAACAGGGATTTGTGAAAGGCAGAACGTGTTTGACTAATTTAATTGAATTTTTTGCTGAATTAACAAAGAGTATTGGTGAAGGGAATGCAATGGATGTTGTCTACATGGATTTTCTGAATGCGTTGATAAAGTACCCTATAGAAGGCTGGTTATCAAAATTGAGGTGCATGGAATAGGTGGGGCAGTGGCAGCTTGGATAAGGAATTGGCTTAAGGACAGAAAACAGCGAGTTGTGTTAAATGGCTCTTTTTCAGAGTGTCTGATACCAGACAGTTGTGTTCCTCAAGTGTCAGTGCTGGGGTCACAGCTTGTTTTGAGATATATCAATGACATGGATATTGGAATGCAGAGCAAAATTGCTAAATTTGCTGATGACACCAAATTTGGGGATATGGCAAACAATGATGTTAATACCAATCGAAAGCATCAGGACATAGAAAGACTAGCAGAATGGGCAGACAAGTGGCAGATGGCATTTAATACAGAGAAGTGTGAGGTGATGCATTTTGGCAGAAGGGACAGGGAGAGGCATTACACACTTAATGGCATAGTTTTAATTAGTGTGCAAGGAATGAGGGGCCCTGGAGTTAATAGACATAGTTCCCTGAAGGCAGCAGGGCATATTGAGAGAATTTTTAAGAAAGCATATGGGATCTTGGGCTTCATAATAGAGGTATTGAGTACAAAAGTAAATAAGTTGTGCTAAATCATTATAAAGCACTGGTTAGGCCACAACTAGGGTATTGAATACAGTTCTGGTCGGCCCACTTTAGGAAGGATGTGAAGGCCCTTCAAAAGGTGCAGCCGAGATTTACCAGATTGGTTCCCAGGATGGGGGATCTTATCTACAAGGACAGGTTAGAGAAGCTGGATTTTTTTAGCAGGGCTACGGGGATAAGGCGAGGGAGTGGGACTAACTGGTTCACTCAGCAGAGATCCGATAAGGACTCGATGTAACAATTGGCCTCCTTCTGTGCCGTTATGACTCTATGACTGTAGTGCGTGAAGTTGGATTTGATGTAGAGGATCAGGCATGATCTTATTGAATGATGGAGGAGGGGCAAAGGGAAAAGGGCCTAAATCTGCTCCTATTGCTTATGTTCTTAAAATACATGAAGAGATAATATTACACTTAACATTTCCTAAACTATAAATTTAGGGGGTTTAAATACAACACAGTGGAAGAATTTAAGGTTACAAGCCGCCTATTTTCGCTGTATTGTGCTGCAAATGTAGCTGTGCATTGAAATCAATGTAGATTGCTTCTGAGCCCAATTAATTTAAAGTGGTTTAACGACATTGGAACAACAAGGACTAAATTCTGTTTCGACGAAAATTAAAATGATGTTGTCTGCATTCCGCATTCTTTTCATCTGAAAAGCAAGTCAGCTTGGAGCATGGTTGGATATGTAGTAAACTTGTAATTGTAGTAAGCAGTGAGGAGGATAGCAGCAGACTTCAGCAGGACAGAGGGAGACTGGAGAAAGGCCAGATACTTTGCCGCTGACATTTAAGGCAGAGAAGTGTGAAGTGATGAATTTTGGGCAGACGAATGAGGAGACGCAATGTACAGGAAATTGGAAAATATTCCAGGGCATTCAGGAACAGAGTGCACATACACAAGTCTTTAAAGGTGGAAGGACCATATGATCAATCTTTAAAAAAAATCTTTGAAGACCTTTTGCTTTAATAGTAGAGATATAGGCCCAGAAATTCGGGTCTCCACGGGTGTGTAAACATGGATTACTCACCCGTAAGCCCAATGGAAGTGCGGGTTTCCTGCTTGCACTGCGCATGCGCAGGAAACCGGCACTTCCGTTACCCTGAAGGAAGGGGTTCAGAGTTCAAACAAGTGCACAGGAGAGGCTGTGCATGTGCATCGAACTTACATTTATTTTGCAGGTTTTCCTGGGAAGGTAAGTCTCCAGGAGTTGCACATATACAAAGCAGACGCAAGGCCTGCTCTTTACAAGGTAAGTGATTAATTCATCAAAATTAAAACATTTTTTCCACGGATTTATTATTTTTAAATACTTTAAAGAAAGGTAAATTCATTTTTAGCCCCGTTAGAATATAAAATTAATTTTATTCAAAAATTTAAATTAGTTTAAAATAGTTATTTCATGTATTTTAAAAATGTGATTTTGTAAGAAAAAACTTTGAAGATTTAGCGATGTTTTGGGGCTTATAGCTTTTATAAGTTTGACAGCCCTTCCTGTCAAACTTAGGAATGATGCATTCTCTGCTACCATTGGCGCTACAAGGCCCACGTGATCCCAGGGGACGCATCGAACTAACTGTGCCCCTGGGATAAGCAAGCAATGTGCGCTGGCAGTTGGAGGAGGCCCAGGATCGCAATTCCATGGGGGCCCACAGCTCAACGGCCGGCACGCAAGGTAAGAGCAGGTCGGGGGCTTACACCCGCGGGAAGCCCCCGACCCGAATTTATGGGCCATAATGTACAAAATGAAGGAGTTATGCTAAATCTTTGTAAATTACTGGTTAAGCCTCAGCTGGAGCTTTGTCTCCAATTCTGGCCTGCAAATATTAGGAAGGATCTCATGACCTAGTAAATGGTGCAGAGGAAATTTACCAGAGTGGGAGGAGGGTTGACAGAATTCAGTTTTGTGGAGAGTCTTGAGAAGCTGGGATTGCTCCACTTGGTACAAACCAAGCATGTGCCCATAAGGAGGATAGAAGGGGCTTCCAAAGTTAGAGCGCCTGGAAGAGAAACAGAATAGAGATTAAACTAAACAGAGAAAAGGAGGCTTATGACAAATGTGAAATGCAGAATACAGCAGAACACCAGAATGTGGACAGTGGAGGCAGAAATTGGAAAACGATATGAGCAGCGAAGAGGGGGCGCATGAAAACAGACTGGTGGGTAACATAAATCTTTTATAAACATTAAAGGAATGGTGGGGCCGATTAATATCAAAAGAGGAAATATTCTTGTGGAGGCAGAGAGCATGACTGAGGTACTGAATGATTAGCTGCATCTGTCTTCACATAGGAAAAGGATTATGTTCATGTTGCCGTAGATCTACTGGACAGGATAAAATAGATAGGTAGGATGTGGAAAATAAGTCGACGTTATTTACATTAACAATTCACCCGATCCATATGGGATGTATCCAACATTGCTGAGGGAAGTGATGGAGGAGATAGCAGAATTTCTGACCACAATATTACAAACTTCCTTGGAAATGAGACTGATGCCAGAGGACTGAAGTATTGCAAATGTCACATGATTGTTCAAAAAAGTGGAGAGCGATATAACTGGTAACAGCAGGCTAAACAGTCTGCCTTCGGTGGTGGGAAAATTACCAGAGACCATTGTCAAGGACAATATTATTTCTCCCTTACAGAAGCATGCTTTAATAACGGACAGTCAGCTTGGAATTGTTCAACTGAAATCGTGTTTGACTACCCTGACTGTGTTTTTAATGAAATAACAAATAGGCCGTGCAATCTATTTCGTATATCTGGAATTTCAATTATGTATCACATAACGCACTCACTCGAAAAGTAGAAGTCATGATATTATAGGCATGATGGTAAATTGAGTACTTAATTGGAGAAGGGATAAGAGGCAGAGAACAGTGATGAACGGATGTTTCACTGACAGTGTGAAAATCCGCAGTGGTATCCCCCGGAGGTCGCTGTTAAGGACATTGATTATCTTGTTATATGTAAATAAATTGGAATTGTTTGTAAGGGGTAACATTACGAATCTTGCATTTGCAGCAAAATTTGGCTACCTTGTAAATAGTGAGTTGGATAGCAGCAGACTTCAGGAGGATATAGAGAGAGTGGTAAAATGGCCAGACAGATGCCAGATGCAATTGACGGCGGCTAACTGTGCAGTGAAGCACTTTGGGGGAAACAACATGGAGAGGAAGTACATTGTAAAGGAAACTGTCTTCAAGGGGTAAAAGGGCAAAACGTAACTGGGGAAACATACTCACAAACATTGAAGGTGACAGGTCAAGTAGATAGATCAGATAAGGCCGTGTATGGGTTAACTGGCTTTGAAAAAAATAGGTTCTGAATAAAGAACAATGAAGTCATTCTAATTACTTACAAATCCCTGGTTAGGCCTCAACTTGAGTGTTGTGTACATTTCTAAGCACCACACTTTAGGAACGATATCAAGTGCTTCCGGAGAGTTCAGAGAATGCTTGCACGATAATATGAAGCATGTGGGCCGTCCTTTGGAGCAGCTGGAATTGCATTGCGTACAACAGAACATGCTAATGGGAGAACCAACAGAGATAGTGGCAATAATATGGAGCTTTGATAGAGTATGTAGCGAGATATATTGTCGGCAAGCAAAGTTCGTGGATTTTGGCAAAGGGCCCAGAGGGAAATGAGGTGACATTATTTGACAGAGTCTGGTTAAGATCTGGAATGCACCACCTGAAAGTGTGGTGGAATCAGTTTCCATAGGAACTTTCATAAGACCATTGGACATTTACTTGAAGAGCACAAATTTGCATCTTTATGGGTTAAAAGCTCGAACCTGGGACTAAATGTCCTCCTTCTGCACTGTAAGATTCAATGACTCTAACTAAATAAGATCTATTGAGATAAACATGTGTAAACAATTCCAATAATCCATGTCTAGGATTAAGATGTGCCTGTGCCTTAAAGAAGTAAAACACATTTAAATGATGCCCAGATACACAAATGATGAAGTAGTTACACAGATACACAAATTTTGAAGTAGGGTTTAAACCCGAAACGTCAACTCAAATTTCTCTCAACGGATGATGCCTGACCTGCTAAGTTTTTCCAGCATTCTCTGTTGTTATTTTACACAAATTATCAATTTTGTGACTGAGTGCAACCATCACTGAAAGACAAAGGATAGCAGCTGGGTGGAGTCTGTGTTCAAACAATGAGCATCTTTACACATCTCCGCATGCGACCATACCAAGAAACAAAATTGCAATGCTATCGTGGAAAATCCATTATGGAATGGATTGAGACATTATCGGTGGGAATTGCGACTGAAAGGATTGGAGTTTAAGAATTATATTCTGAGCACCAAAGGAAGCTGCAGCAGTGTGTAAGTTGGAGGACATTAGTCTCCACCCACTGTGCAGATCTGTAATTCAGTGATATGGTCAGCTCCAGCAGACTGAATGAGGAAGTGGAATTAAATAATGTTCCTTGATCTGAAAGCTGCATGATATATTCACCAAAAAGCTTTAGATGTACAGACAGTACACACACATCCAAAAATATCAAAAAGTGCCTGAAATTGAGATGCAAGATCGAAAAGATAATGAAAAAACGCTCTCCAGCAGGCAACAGATAATAAAGAGCCACATCACGGCATTTGGCCGAGGCTTCCTTCAGTTGCCTCGGAGCACTGAGCTGAATGGTAGCGCCAGTACCTCCCCTTGATGGAGATCAGGGAACCCAGCAAGGAGCGGAAGTTGATCATTGGGTCTTACTTTGATGTATTTCTAAGCTCTGCACTTCAGGCACTAACTGAGCTAAGGGGAGACCAATATGCTCCACTATTCTCCTGATAAAATGCACTATTCTCGAAATCCAGTCCAGTAAAAAATTCAAAAGTGCCTTTTCAAACCGAGGGATGATCATTTATTTCAACCTATTCAATAAGGAGTTCATGAGACACTTCTTCACCCAGAGAGTAGACACAGTGTGGAAAATGAAACAACACGGTGTAGCTGTGGCGAATAGCATAGATCCATTTAAGGTGAAACTAGTTGGCAACATGATGGGGAAAGGAATAGGAGGATATGCTGATAGCGCCATCTGAATTAGATTGGGAGGTGGCTGGTGTGGTGTATAATCAATGGCATAGACCTGTTGTGGCCGAATTGCCTTGTCTCTGTGCTGTTATTTCCATGTAACTCTATTTAATTTCAGGCTGAAGTTCACAGTGACAGCAAATGCTGTAGACGGAAGCCTGTGGTTTCAGCTAAGATTCGCTTCACCTCGTGCAGAGAGCAATTTAACCCCTGACAGTAAGAGCAGTGCATCAGAACCAAGAATGTGTATAAACACATTGAACAAAATACATTGTGCAAATCTTTCTTATACACTTTCAACCGAATAATAAATTAATTATTGGATAAACCACCACCATGTGGGGTGCAGTAGCAGACTGAAACTCCAGACTGTCAGTTATTAATACAATTCAATCCAAGTCCAGTTATTAAAATAATAAAAATATTTTTCATATTCCACTGGAATCTTCTAAACTATATGAAAGGGGATGTGATGAGGGACATCACAGAAACAGAATGGGATGAATCGGAGGACACAATGAGGCACAATGCAGTTTTGCAAGGGAATTACCGTAACTGAAGAGAAAATAAATCAATTCTTCAGCCTGTCTCAGGTCTGAAAGGAAGTTAGATGGTCAGCTGTTCACTAAAACAAGTTCAAGGCCAAGGTGGTGGGTTTCACAGGCAAATTAAACAGGAGAAGAGCAAGTGTGGGGATAGGAGAGAGTTTGAAGAAAGACTCAGAATCAGAGCACAGAGAGGTTGGAGACTCAGAGTTGTTTGCACGTTGTAACCTGGGGAACTGTGTGATGTAGCATCTGAACTGATGGCCTTAATCATAGAGACTTCGGTTATGTAGAGGGACTAGGGACGCTGGGATTGTTCTCCTTAGGGCACAGAGGTTTAAGCAGAAATTCACCAGAATGGCACCAGGGCTGTGCAAATTCAGCTATGCGGAGAGATGAGAGACACTTGGATTTGTGTCATTAGAGCAGTGAATATTAATGGGAGATTTAATATAAAAATACCTGGAATGAAGGACTTCAGCTATGAGGAGAGTCTAGAGAATATTAACTTTTTCTCCTTAGAGCAGAGAAGGCTAGGTGAAGGTTTACCAGCATGGTACCTGTGGAAATTCACTTCGGTTATGAGGAGAGATGAGAGAAGCTGGGGTTGTTCAGGTGCAATCTGCATGGATCTAAATAGTGGATTTAAAAACCGGTATAAATAGATTATGAAAATATTTCAGACTGATGTTAACAGTGACTGGAAATGCTTACAACCGTAACCTGTGGTTTCAGCTCAGAAGTGCTTCACCTCGGAAAATGAGGAATTTAACCCCTGACAGTAAGAGCAGGGCATCAGACCCAATACTGAGGATTAACATATTGAATGATAATGCAATGTGGCAATCTCGCTGAGATGGTTTAACCGAATAATCAGTTAATTATTTGTATACATCTACAGATAGAATCGGGAAATCACCGAAACTGACAGCAGAGCTGAAGGCCAATCGGCCCATCCTGACTGTGCTGGCACTTTGGCAGACCACTCACATTAGTCCCTCTGATATTTGGTTCCTCATAGCCCTGCAAGCTTTTCCCTTTGAAACATTTAGCCAATTCCCTTTGACAGTTACAATTAGAGTTACAACAACAGACTGATTCTCAGACATTCAATTAATAATAACATTGAATTCAAGACAATTAATGCAGTTATATAAGGCGTTGCTGAGACCAAACCTGGAGTATTGTGTACAGTTTTGGTCTCATTTCCTAAGGAAGGATATACTTGCAATAGAGGGAGTGCAAAAGATTGATTCATAGAAACATAGAAACATGGAAGATAGGAGCAGGAGTAGGCCATTCGGCCCCTCGAGCCTGCTCCGCCATTCAATGAGATCATGGCTGGTCATCCAAATTCAGTACCCTGTCCCTGCCTTCTTCCCATATCCCTTGATCCCTTTAGCCTTAAGAAAAATATGCAACAGCTTCTTGAATATATTTAATGAACTGGGCGGGGGTGATTGTCCTAGGAGAAGAGATTGCGTAGACAAGGCGTTCGTTCTCCAGAGTTTAGAAGAATGAGAGGTAATCTCAATGAAACATACAAAATTCTTACAGTGCTTGTCAGGGTTGTTGCAGGAAGGATGTTTCTCCTGGCTGTGCCGTCTAGAACCAAGGGTCACAGTCCCAGAATAAGTGCTCGGCTATTTAGGACTGAGATGAGGAGAAAATTCTTCACTCAGAGGGTGGTGAATATTTGGAATGCACTACCCCAGAGGGCTGTGGATGCTCAGTCTGTCCAGTATATCCAAGCAAATATCGCTAATTTTTGGAATATTAAGCGAATCAAGGGGTATGGGGATAATGCAGGAAGGTGGGGTTGAGGTCGGAGATCCACCATGACCTTGTTAAATGCGGATCAGGCTGGAATGGCAGCATGTCCTAATCCTGCTCCTATTTCGTATGTTCTAATGTTCTTAAAATACATGGAGAGATAATATTCCACATTTATCTCGTAAACTATATATTTAGGGGAACATGCAGACACAATGGAAATTCTCTCTTCACAAAGGACGACACAAATAACCACCCAGAGATGGCGGGGAAAATAACATCTAATGAGAGGGAGGAACTGAATGAAACAGTATTTTTCGGGAAATGGTGTTAGGGAAATTGATGGGATTGAAGGCCGATAAATCCCCAAGGCCTGATAATCTATATCCTAGGGTACTTAAGGAAGTGCTCCTAGAAATAATAGATGCATTGCTGGTCATCTTACAAATTTCTATAGATTCTGGAACAGTTCCCATGGATTGGAGGGTAGCTAATGTTACCCCAAATGTTCAGTACTGCGGCAAACAGTAACAGCAGTTAGTTGTGAAGACGGAAGGCTGCGGTTTCAACTCGAAGGAGCTTCAGTTGAAAGAAAGAGGAACTGAGCTGCTCACAGAAAGAACAGTGTCTCAGATCCAAAGTCAGATCTAAAATACATTTAGAGTAATATCCACTGACTGTTAATGTTTTTCTGCTCCTTCTCTCTCCATACATCCTGAATTATAGAATCATTGAAGCGGAAGGCACTGGAAGCTATTCGGCCCATCGTGTCTGTGCTGGCCGGAAATGATTTTCCTTTGTATACTGGACACATTCCTGTTCTGCTCTACAAATAAGCCAGCGTTACAGAACCGACTGAAGAACTTTTAGTTCAACTGATATCTTTTTGAACCCTCAAACCTCATCAGCTGATATTGTGCATTATCAGACACTAAACTAACCTTTTTCGTTCAATTAATATAATATTCCCCCTCCCCTTTGTGAAGGCAGCGGCTCAACCTGGAACACCTTTGTAAGGCCGACGCATTTCTGTTTTGCCCTTGCGTAGAGTGGACACTTTTCATATCTAAGCTCAGACTATGTGTGTCCGTGAACAGTCTGATTACAGAATGTGTAATCATGGAACCTGACAGTGTCCTCAGTGGACATCCACTAATCAACACTGTACACCGGGGCCAAGAGGTAATGATCAGCAGCGGGAACTTTACTTCTCTCTAACTCACAGTGTCCTCAGTGGATATCCACTAATCAGCACTGTAAACAGGGGCCACGAGGTAACGATCAGCAGTGGGAACTCTCTCTACTTCTCTCTACGCACTAAATCCCCCACCTTTCCCAAAAACTGATACCACTTGCACTCGCTCAATTTTACCTACGGAGAATTCTGCACAAGCATGTAACGGCTCCGACAGCTTTCCAAACTAAAGTAGTCCACACAACACTAGGAGCTGCTTTACTCCACTGAGTTACTGGAGATCGGTCACCGCCAGACTCAGTCCCACTCTCCTGCTTAAATTTGCCCACTCAGTTACCTCACAGTCCCGAAATGCAGTAATTTAGGTATAAAATTCTTCACGACTCAGCAAACAGCATTAAAAAGGAGGCTCTGTCCATGTTACAGTGTCAGTTAATTTGAGACATAAGAGCTGTAAGGAACAGCGACTGAGTCTCTTGCTCCACCTCGCAGAAAATGATACCCAGAAGCTTGAAGACAATGAGAGCGGCAAGAGATGCTGGGAGGAAGTGAGGTGGTCGCCACAATTAAAGCAACTGCACTGAGTTTTTGTACTTGCTGGATTGCAAGATGGATTGGAACCTTGCAGGGTCCAACGTGACAACATTTGAATATTAGACACTAATCACCGCAAACACAAATCAGGATGGTTGTAAAACAGGCTACCAAATCTCTACGGCCCATTTCCACCCGGCAGTGTGACAATTCACCGCATACAATTTACTAAAATGCTCTTCCCTGAAAGACGTTAGTTATCCAGTTGACTTTTTCGACCTCCCGCTTGTTTCCTGATCACATTCCTGCCGCTAGCCCATCAACTGCCCCAGTTTAAGATTCAGTTTCCTAACCTGTTACAGTGGGATTATGAATTCATCACCTCTGGGCAGCTGGTCGTCTGGGATTGACAATACAGAATAACGACATGTTTACCTCTGAAATAGAAACATAGAAAAATTACGACACAGAAGGAGGCCATTCGTCCCATCGTATCTGTGCTACCCAGCCTAATCCCACCTAGCAGCACTCGGTCCGTAGCCCTGAAGGTTACCTCGCTTCAAGTGCACATACAAGTACTTTTTTAATGGGATGAGGATTTCTGCCTCTACCACCCTTTCAGTCTGTGAGTTCCAGACTCCCCCGCACCCTCTGGGTAAATAAAAAATCCGCATCCCGACTCTAATCATTCAATCAAGCACTTTAAGTTCCCCCCCCTGGTTCTTGAACCCTCCTCAAAGTGAATTAGTTCCTTCCTAGCCACTCTTGCTGGGACCCTTATAATTTTATACATTTCAATTAAATCTCCCATCAGCCTCCTCTGTTCCAAGGAAAACTACCCCAGCCTATCCAAACTTTCCTCATAGCTAAAGTTTTCCAATACTGGAAATATCCTCGTAAATCTCCTCTGCAACCTCTCCAGTGTAATTACATCCTTCGTGCAATGTGGTGACCAGAACTGCCCACAGCTCGCAAGCTATGGCAGAACCAGTGTTGTATTCAGTTATAGGATAACTTTCCTACTCTTATATTCATGGCCTTGGCTTATAAAGGAACGCATTATCTACGCCATTTGTAACTACTTTATTGACCTGTCCTGCTACCTTTAAGGATCTGTTGACATACACTCCAAAGTCCCTCTGTTCCTGCACTCCTCTCTGTATCCTCCCATTAATTGTGCCTTTATGGCAGTCCCCAAATGCATTGACTCACAATTTTCCAGTTGAATTCCATTTGCCACATTTCTGCTGATCTGACCATTTCATCATATCTTCCTCCAGTCTAAAGCTTTCCTACTCATTGCTAACCAAACGGCAAATTCTTGTATCATCTGCAAATCTATTTATCATGCCCCCTTCATTTAAGTCTAACTCATTAATTTATACCACAAAAAGTAAGTGGTCGAGAACCGAGCCCTGTGGATCCCCACTGGAAACAGCTTACCAGTCGCAAAAACACCCCTCACCCATTACCCCTTGCTTCCTGCCACTGCGTCAATTTTGAACCTCGTTTGCCTCTCTCCCTTGGATCTCATGGGCTATTACATTTTTAATGAGCCTGCCATGTGGGACCTTGTCAAAAGCCTGCTAAAATCTATGTAGACAACGTCAAATTCACTGCCCTCATCGACCCTCCTTGTTACCTTCTCAAAGAATTATATGAAGTTAGTCAGATACGGCTTTCCTTAATAAATCCATGCTGACTGTCGTTGATTACTCTCTGTCTTTCTAATTGAAGGTTGATACTGCCTCGAGAATTGATTCCAGTAATTTGCCCACCACCGAGGTTAAGCTAACTGGCCCTTAATTGCTCGGTTTAACCCTTCCCCCCTTTTTAAATACAGATACAACATTAGCAGTCCTCCGATCCTCTGGCACCACTCCTGTAGCCTGTGAGAATCGTCAGAGCCTCCGCATTTTCCTCCCTTGCTTCCTTTAATAGTCTCGGATATATTTCATCCAGCTCTGGCGATTTATCTGTTTTAGGGATGCGAAACCCATTAATATTTCCTCTCTTACTCTGTTTATCATCTCCAATATTTCACTATTTTACTCTTTAAATTCTACGTCGGTATCATCCCCCTCCTTTGCGAGGACAGCTGCAAAGTTTTCATTAAGTACCTTACCCATATCTTGCGCCTCCACACAAGGATCACCATTTTGGTCCCTGATAGACCCTACTCGCTCCTTAGTTACCCTCTGCTCTTTATGTAATTATACAAAATCTTTGGGTTTCCTTTATTTCTACTTGGCAGTTTTTTTAATGCCTTCTTTTTGCTTTCGTAATTTCCTTCTTAATGTCATCCCTACATTGTGTATATTCTTCTTGACTTTCTATAGTATTGAGCTGATGATATCTGATATAGGCTTCCTGTTTTTGTCTCAACTTACCCTCTTTGCACCTTGTCATCCAGGGGGCTCTAAATCTGGCAGTTGTTCCCTTTTTCTTTGTTCACCTTGAAATCCCTGTATCTCCCTCTTGAATGCCTTCACTGCTCTGACACTGATTTAGCTTCAAGTGACTGTTTCCAGGCCACTTTTGCTAAATCACTTCTCAACATAGAGAATTGGTCTTCACCCAATTTAAAACACTTTCTGCTGTTTTCTTCTTTGTCCTTTCCACAATTGTGCTAAATCTAACTGAATGATGATCATTAGCACCAATATGCGCACCCACTGATACTCCTTCCAGCTGCCCAGCTTCATTCAGTAAAACTGAATAGAGAACTTCCCCCTCTTCACCTATTAACCTGGTAGTATCCCAGTTAATTATTGTGGTAATTGAAATTCACCATTATTACTGCTTCCTGCTTCTGAACTTGTCAGCCATTTGCTTAGCAATTTATGCTTCTATCTCCTTCAGACTGTTTGGGGGTCTATAGTCACTCCCAGCAGTGTGAGTGCCCCTTTTTTATTCTTTAGTTCAACCCATATGGCCTTATTTCATGATCCTTCTAACATATCATTCCTCCTCACAGCTGTAATTGGCTCCTTAATCAATACTGCGACAGCCGCTCCTTCTTTAGCTCGCGCTCTATCTCGCCTGAAAGCCCTGTAACCAGGAATGTTAAGCTGCCATTCCTGCCCTTCTTTCAGCCATGTCTCAGTAATGGCTTTAATATCATACTCCCACGTGTATAACTGTGGCCTTAGCTCATCTCACTTACTTCCTAGACTCCTTACATTGAAGTATATGCCACTTAGCAATTCAAAGCTGCCTTGTTGTCTATTTCCTAGCCGTTGTTTCCTCAGCCTTGCAAACGCACTTACTAATATTCTGACCTCCACTTCCAGCTGTGCTTCTCTCCCACCTGAAAATAATTACAGATTCCCGTCCCCCTGCCAAGCTAGTTTAAAATCCTCCCCAACAACACTAGCATACACCCCCGCGAGGATTTAGGTCCCGGCTCTGTTGATGTGCAAACTGTCTGGCTTGTACAGGGTCCACCACCAACCAAAAACGGTCTCAATGCCTCAGGAATCTAATGCAATCCCTCCTGCCCCGTCTCTCCAGCCACGCAATCATCTGCTCTACCCTATTATTTCTGTACACACCAACACCTGACACCGGAATAATCAGGAGATTAGTACATTCGTTTTCCGGCTTTTTAGGCTCTCTCCTAGCTCTCTACAATCTGCCTGCAGGACCTCATGCCTCTTTCTACCTATGTCGTTGTTAGTGATATGAACAACGACATCTGGCTGATCACCCTCCTCTCTCAGATTGTCCTGCAGCCGTTCAGTGACACCTTTGACCCTGGCACCAGGGAGGCAACATGCCATCCAAAGGATTGCAGTTTGTCCATGGTGGCTGCATCTTAGTTGTAGGTCTGAAGTCTTGGGTTTGATACCCGGCATCTCCAAAGAAAGTGCCTTTATGACGGCAGCGAGTTGGACCATCTGATAGCTCCACATGTTCACTCAGCTCATACGAGCCGCAGGCTGACTGGGTTGTGTGACTGCACAGTGAACAGTCATGTCTTATGTTCCTGTTTGAGGCCCTGTCGTTCTTCCATCTCACATTTTGCTTCAGAGATCTGATGTCAGACTGATCACTAAACATTGGCCATTGCATTGATGCCGCAGACTTATTTATGAAATGTTCAAAGTAGAGGAGCAGAAACCCCGTGAACAGAAGTCAAGGTTAAAAACCGTGGGCTTGTGGCATCGTGAGACCGCTGGTTTTCTGGCTGAGACTGTACAGAATAAACACGTATTTGCCTCTAAAACGTAGCAGCTGCTACTGGGGATGTAGTTTTCCATGGATGAAGACGTGGATTCAATCCATGACATTTCTAGCATTGATTAAATTTCCCCACCTCACAAGCTGACCATGCATCCCATCTGCATTTACATGAGGAATTGAAACGCCATAGCTTACAAGGCTATGGACCAAGTGCTGGGAAATGGGATTAGAATAGACAGGGCATGATGTCCGGCGCAGACACGATGGGCCGAAGGGCCTTTTTCTTTGCTGTATAACTCTATTCAATCTACTCTCGGTAAAAGTTGAACCTCCCACCATCGTGTCTACTCCTACACTGCAGAATCTAAATGCTTGATCCGTAGTCCTCCAAATCTATTGAACTGGAATAATCTATAACTCGGCAGGCAACCCTGACCGGGCTTGTGAGCCCATGAATTGGGGCAGGGGCTTTTTCAATGAATTATTTCATGTGAGGATCATCCGGGTTGTCTCCAGGTAAAGAAATTCAGGCATTCATATGCTTTACTACCATTAAGTTCATATTGACTCTCAACATTCCTTCTACCAAAATATATCACTCTCCACTTCTCTGTGTTAAGTTTGATCATCCTTGTGTTTGCGCAATCACCAGTCTGTTCACCCTGTGTCACGATCTCTACCGCAGTAAGGCACTCAGTCTTTCTAAAATTGATTAAATTCTATGAGGAGCTGGGGATGTCGCTCAGTGGTAGATCACTTGCTTCGCATATATGAGGTCCTAAGTTCAATTCGTGCCATCTACCAAGCAGTAATTTTTCAACAGAAATATAATTTATGAGGGCAACGAGTTCCAAACTCTGAGATTCCAGAAACATTAAACTTGCCCAGAGTTCGGCTTCATCCCAAGTTCCCCTCAGTAGCTCAGCTGATTGATCGGATTGTGTGTGAGGGTGCAATGCCGAGCGAGCAGTCACAGCTTGCAATACCAAGTGAGCAGTCACATGTTGCAATGCCGAGCGAGCAGTCACAGCTCTTGGTCCTGTATGAGGCCTGTCGGTTAGATTCAGAAATCATATTTCTGCCTGGTCACTAAATCTTAGCTATTGCATTTATTCAGCTGAATTTTTTTGAAATTTTCAAAGTAAAGTGGAGCCAAATCTTTATGAACTGAAGCCCATCCAACAGCCTCATTTCTCTCTCTGTCTTCCCTTCCGACAGCATCTGCATCCTCTTTGAGCACTCGGCATCGCTGGGCAGCTGGTTGCCTGGGAGAGATAATATAGAATACACACTCACTTGCCTCGAAACTATTCAACTTCTCAGCGTGGCTGTAGCTCATTGGTAGAGCGCATGCTTCATATGAGAATGATAGCCCTCTGGATCAATCCCCGGCACCACCAATAATTTATAGTTTGAAAAGACCCTCTTGGAGTCGCCTCACCTTTGCACGCAAGGATTGTTAAAGACAGCTTGGACGATCGGCATAGAATATAATTCATTTAAGAACCCCACACACCATTTCATTGGCTACCAACCAGCACTGGGTTGCATGCAGAGTTGTAGATTGTTCCATTTCGAAAGTTTGGGAGGACCACGAAACTTGAGTTTGGACTCCGCTGTGATAGGAATATATCGGAATTTAGGTGGTTCTACATATCAGAGACAGCAGTGAAACTATGGAATGCTTTGGTAGATGGTTTGATTGATGCTGCCTCTCTGATCGCCTTCAAGAGGGAGCTAGACCGATTCCTGACTGCGGCAGAGATCGCACCTTAAAGAAGACAGTATGGTGAAATGGCAGCTGAAATCTAATGCAGAGAAGTGTGAAGTAATATATTTCGATAGGACGAATGAAGAGACAAAATACGAACTAATTGGCACAAGTTAAAATATGGTGCATGAACAGAGGGACCTGGGTGTGTATGTGTACAAATCTTTGAAAGTGGCAGGACAGGATCAGAGTGCTATTAATAAAGCCAAGCATATGAGATATTTGCTTTAGAAATAGGAGAAAAGAGCAAAGAAACAAAGCAGTTATGCTAAACATTCATAAAACGCTGGTTAGATTTCAACTGCAGTGCTGAGTTCAATTCTGGGCACCAGAATTTAGGAAGGGTGTCAAGGCCTTGTAGAGGGAGCAGTGGAGATTTAACAGAATGTCGCCAGGGATGAGGGACTTCAGTTTTCTGGAAGACTGGGGAAGCTGGAATTCTTTTCCTTGGAGCAGAGAATGTTAAAGGGAGATTTACCAGAATGGTAACAAGGATGAGGGGCTTCAGTTCTGTGGGGAGACTAGATGCAGCTTGGCCTGTTTTCCTTAGAGCAGAGAAGGTTCAGCGGAGACTGAATAGAGTTATTCAAAATCATGAGGGGTTTTGGTAGAACAAGTAGGGAGAACTATTTCCACTGGCATTGGGTGGGTAACCAGAGGTCATAGATTTAACATAAATTAGCAAACAGAGGGTTGCTAATTTCAGGAACGCACTACCTATAAAGGTAGTGGAATCAGATGTGACAGCAACTTCAAGGGGCATTTGGACATGTACTTTAAGAGAACACACTTGCAGTGTTCTGAACAATGCTTGGGTCTGGGATGAAATTGGACATCTCTTTCAAAGAGCTGGCACAGGTACGACTGGCCGAATGGCCCCTGTAGTGCTGTAAGATTCTATGAGTCTAAATCCTTCATAATGTTAAGGGCCTACATGAGGTTTCCTATTATTATACTTTTTCCCAGACGGAAGAGGCAAATTACAACCCTACGTCCTCCTTCACAACGCCCCTTTCTTCATTCATTGAGTGACGAGGCCTGATTTCCCCTCTTCACACACATGTAAGATTTGGATCACAGGTCACACACTGACTCTTAGGAGTTGTGTGGCATTTTATTAAGGAGCAGCAGTTTAAGTTAGGTGCAACACTCAATCAAGGTAGACATAGTCGACATACGACCGTGACAAGCAGTTGGTAACGGTTCCAATCGGGCAGAGGTCTGGCCAGTGTGAACAGCTCTTTCCTTCCATTCACCATGTGCTAAAAGCCCCGTAGATGTCTCTTTTACTCTCTTTTTAGGGGTGGGCCTCGGGTAGAATACCAAAGACACAGTAGCAAACTTTCTAGCACACGAACAGAAAAGAGCCAGTCTGGAAACTAGGTCAGCCCCACGGTGCAGAATGTTCTAACATCCTCAGGGAACCTAGAACATCAGCACATTATAAGCATCTATCCAGTTATTCTAAAACCAGTCTGAAGAGACTTTTTGTCTCATGTTATTTCTTCCAATTCACGATTTCTTACATACAGTTGCATCAGGTGCACATAGTTCTGTACAAACTTAGAACAATAAAGGCGATTATTTTAATTCCAGTAAATCATCGGCTGGCATTACAAAGCTAAGTCACTCAGTCCTTCTCTCCTTGAATACAGAAAGCTTCTGTCTGTGGATGTATCTCAGTGGGTTAAATCCACAACATTTCTAACAAGCATCATATCACCAGATTTGCCCACAGAACGAGGAATGATGCTTTATGAGAGAAGAGAGTTCCAACATTGAGGCTCCACAAACATTGAATTGGCCCGGAGCTGGTCTTCATCCCAAGGGCCCGACAGCCACTCAGCTAACAGCAGCCTTAGACTGACCGGATTGTGTGATGTCACAATGCAGCGCAAGCAGTCACAGCTCTTGCTCCTGTTTGACTACTTGTCGTTCTTCCATCTCACTTTCTGGTTCAGAGATCGGATTTCACTCTGGCCTATAAACCTTGCCCATTGCATTGCCTCGATTTTCAAATGCTCCTCCTTGTTTTCAAGTTCCTCCATGGCCTCGCCCCTCCCTCTCTCTGTAAACTCCCGCAACTCCAAGTCCTCTGCGCTCCTCTAATGCTGGCCTTTTGTACATGCCCGATTGTAATCGGTCCACCATTAGCGGCCGTGCCTTCGACTGCCTGGGCCCTAAGCTCTTGAATTCCCTCCATGACTCTCTCCACCTCTCTTCCTCTCTTTCCTCCTTTAAAAGTCTCCTTGAACATCCTTCTGTGATGATGCTTTCGGTCACTTGCCCCAATTTCTCCTGAAGTGGCGCAGTGTCAGGTTGTGTTTGAAAATCTCTCCTGTGAAGTGCCTTGGTACGTTTCACTGCCTTAAATGTGCTGTATAAATACAAGGTGTTGTTGTTGTTTGGCGTCAGGAGGAGTAGAATCCCCTTGAACTGAAGCCCAGGTTGAAAACAATGAGACCTCAGCATCGCTGAGCAGCTGGTGTTGCCTGGGGGAGAGAATAGAGAACGCACACATCTAACACCGATCCATCAAAGCTCTGCGATTGCTCGAGGGAGATTTCCATTTCTCCAAGGGGCAGCGTTGAAATTTAAATTAGAGCATCGTTGTTTCATATGAATGGAAACGATTCGTTTATGGAGAGCCTCCAAATATAGCAGTGGAGCTCGAGAAATTTGATAGGCAGGTACATTATCGGTATCAGAAGAAATAGCAAAGAGGGTATTTCAGGAAGGGCATTCACCCTGGATGGTCATTAAAGCAGACAGGCAGGGCTGGGATTGGCCTCAAGGATCCTGTTTACTGCACATTTACGTTGATCAGGTGAGACCTGGACTATCCAAGCTCTGCTGCCTTCAATTTCATCACGAAGCACAAATACTGCATCATGACTCCAAATAAATGTCTAAACATCTTGTAATAACTCAATCTCAAACCTGCACAATCATATAGATTGTTATGTGTCCCATTATCTCAGTTTGGTAGAGCGTGCCTTTCAATCCATAAAGCAATTCGCTTGATCAGCGTCCCCTCTGCTAGGAGAAAACTTCGCTCCCTCCACCACCGGTGCACTGTGTCTGCAGCATGTACAATCCACAAGATGAACTGCAGCAACTCGCAATGTTTTCTTTTACAGCACCTCCCAAACCAACGACCTCTACCACCTAGAAGGACAAGGGCAGGTGGTGCATGCAAACATCCCCTCTGTGTTCCCCTCCAATTAGACAGCATGCCTAATTGGGCATGTATTACCGTTCCATCATTCTCGCTGGTTCAAAATACTGGAGCTCCCTGCCTAACAGCAATGTGGGAGTGCCTTCACCACACGGACTGCAGCGGTTCAAGACAACAGCGCACCACCACCTTCTCAAGGGCAATTAGTGATGGGTAATAAATGCTGGTCTCGCCAGGGCCGCCCACACCGCGAGAATGATGAACAATAAACACTAAACAGGATGTGGTGACAATTTGTAAAATGTTTGAGCAACATGGATAAGGATCGTTTAAAGTTAGGCACGAGATTTAGCTTTGAAAATTAAAAGCGGATTCGTCATTTCCGGTTTTGCTGACAAGACAAGTTGAATGAGCAGAAGTCAACTGAGTAAGTAACCGCAAAGTCTATTGAAACTATAGTGTCAGGCAATGATTTGCAGCCAGGGTGGGAATATTGGCAGGGCTTACAGCAAACATTCCATTTTATGGCAACCTGTCTATTTCTGCAGTAAACAGCAAAGAGAGCCTGTATAAGAAGTGTACAACAGCAAAGAGTCAATTTATAACAACGATTACCTGCATTTATAATACTGCCTTTAACGAAGTAAGACGTCCCAAGGCGCTTCACAGGAGCGTTATCAGAATTTTTTTTTACCTGGAACCACATTAGGAGATATTAGGACAGGTGACCAATCAAGGAGATAGGTCTGAAGGTTACTCTTAAAGGAGGTAGGAGAGGTAGAGATGTTTAGGGAGGGAATTCCAGAGCTCAGGGTCTCGGAAGCTGAAGTCATGGCCACCAGTTGTGAAGCGTTTAAAATCGGGGATGCGCAATATTGAACAATCAGAGGAGTGCAGAAGTCTCGGGGGATCGTAGGGCTGGAGGAGGTTATAGAGATAAGGAGGAGCGAGGCCAAAATGGGATTTGTAAACAAGGATGAGAATTTTAAATGTTTACTCAGGAATCACAGGCTATTTAAAAAGTTCCTATGCTTTACAGCAAAGAGTCTGTTCAACAGCAGTGCATTTATTCAGCAATCCAAAAACAGAGTCTATTTAAGCAGAGTCTCTAATCATAAACCAAACAGAACTCATGTCGGAAATACCGTAAAGTCACCCAATAAATGAAGGTTGTTTGGTCCAGAAAAAATTCAATATGTGGAGTTTAGTTACATAATTCAAAATGATTTTTCTCCACCAACATGCAGTTAGCTGGGGATAGTTACAAAGAACGAATTATGAACGTAAAACCCATCACAGTCACTTACAGCAGTGCGGTCTCACTAAGATAATAGGAACAGCAGTCGGCCATTCAGCCGCTCGTCCCTGCTCCACCATTCAATAAAACCTTGGCTGAACTGTGACCAAATTCAATATATTTTTATTCGTTTATGGGATGTGGGCGTCGCCTGCAAGGCTAGCATTTATT